>NC_092417.1:126660749-126741398 GCF_040894005.1 Engystomops pustulosus | reverse complement strand
GAATGAGCTAGGACGCTATTCAACTCTAATCTAAGAGAGACTCACTAACTTCATGTAGGAACACCGTTACTTTGTCTCCTAACTCATTTTCCTAACAAGACAACCTCAATGATAAGACGCACACTGTTTTCAATGCATTTCTTGCTAAAAGAGCTAAGATCGTGATTGTCTCTGTTGCTGAATGAGCTAGGACGCTATTCAACTCTAATCTAGGAGAGACTCACTAACTTCATGTAGGAACACCGTTACTTTGTCTCCTAACTCATTTTCCTAACAAGACAACCTCAATGATAAGACGCACACTGTTTTCAATGCATTTCTTGCTAAAAGAGCTAAGATCGTGATTGTCTCTGTTGCTGAATGAGCTAGGACGCTATTCAACTGTAATCTAGGAGAGACTCACTAACTTCATGTAGAAACACCGTTACTTTGTCTCCTAACTCATTTTCCTAACAAGACAACCTCAATGATAAGACGCACACTGTTTTCAATGCATTTCTTGCTAAGAGCTAAGATCGTGATTGTCTCTGTTGCTGAATGAGCTAGGACGCTATTCAACTCTAATCTAAGAGAGACTCACTAACTTCATGTAGGAACACCGTTACTTTGTCTCCTAACTCATTTTCCTAACAAGACAACCTCAATGATAAGACGCACACTGTTTTCAATGCATTTCTTGCTAAAAGAGCTAAGATCGTGATTGTCTCTGTTGCTGAATGAGCTAGGACGCTATTCAACTCTAATCTAGGAGAGACTCACTAACTTCATGTAGGAACACCGTTACTTTGTCTCCTAACTCATTTTCCTAACAAGACAACCTCAATGATAAGACGCACACTGTTTTCAATGCATTTCTTGCTAAAAGAGCTAAGATCGTGATTGTCTCTGTTGCTGAATGAGCTAGGACGGTATTCAACTCTAATCTAAGAGAGACTCACTAACTTCATGTAGGAACACCGTTACTTTGTCTCCTAACTCATTTTCCTAACAAGACAACCTCAATGATAAGACGCACACTGTTTTCAATGCATTTCTTGCTAAAAGAGCTAAGATCGTGATTGTCTCTGTTGCTCAATGAGCTAGGACGCTATTCAACTCTAATCTAGGAGAGACTCACTAACTTCATGTAGGAACACCGTTACTTTGTCTCCTAACTCATTTTCCTAAGAAGACAACCTCAATGATAAGACGCACACTGTTTTCAATGCATTTCTTGCTAAAAGAGCTAAGATCGTGATTGTCTCTGTTGCTGAATGAGCTAGGACGCTATTTAACTCTAATCTAAGAGAGACTCACTAACTTCATGTAGCAACACCGTTACTTTGTCTCCTAACTCATTTTCCTAACAAGACAACCTCAATGATAAGACGCACACTGTTTTCAATGCACTTCTTGCTAAAAGAGCTAAGATCGTGATTGTCTCTGTTGCTGAATGAGCTAGGACGCTATTAGACTCTAATCTAGGAGAGACTCACTAACTTCATGTAGGAACACCGTTACTTTGTCTCCTAACTCATTTTCCTAACAAGACAACCTCAATGATAAGACGCACACTGTTTTCAATGCATTTCTTGCTAAAAGAGCTAAGATCGTGATTGTCTCTGTTGCTGAATGAGCTAGGACGCTATTCAACTCTAATCTAGGAGAGACTCACTAACTTCATGTAGGAACACCGTTACTTTGTCTCCTAACTCATTTTCCTAACAAGACAACCTCAATGATAAGACGCACACTGTTTTCAATGCATTTATTGCTAAAAGAGCTAAGATCGTGATTGTCTCTGTTGCTGAATGAGCTAGGACGCTATTTAACTCTAATCTAAGAGAGACTCACTAACTTCATGTAGGAACACCGTTACTTTGTCTCCTAACTCATTTTCCTAACAAGACAACCTCAATGATAAGACGCACACTGTTTTCAATGCATTTCTTGCTAAAAGAGCTAAGATCGTGATTGTCTCTGTTGCTGAATGAGCTAGGACGCTATTCAACTCTAATCTAGGAGAGACTCACTAACTTCATGTAGGAACACCGTTACTTTGTCTCCTAACTCGTTTTCCTAACAAGACAACCTCAATGATAAGACGCACACTGTTTTCAATGCATTTCTTGCTAAAAGAGCTAAGATCGTGATTGTCTCTGTTGCTGAATGAGCTAGGACGCTATTCAACTCTAATCTAGGAGAGACTCACTAACTTCATGTAGGAACACCGTTACTTTGTCTCCTAACTCATTTTCCTAACAAGACAACCTCAATGATAAGACGTACACTGTTTTCAATGCATTTCTTGCTAAAAGAGCTAAGATCGTGATTGTCTCTGTTGCTGAATGAGCTAGGACGCTATTCAACTCTAATCTAGGAGAGACTCACTAACTTCATGTAGGAACACCGTTACTTTGTCTCCTAACTCGTTTTCCTAACAAGACAACCTCAATGATAAGACGCACACTGTTTTCAATGCATTTCTTGCTAAAAGAGCTAAGATCGTGATTGTCTCTGTTGCTGAATGAGCTAGGACGCTATTCAACTCTAATCTAAGAGAGACTCACTAACTTCATGTAGGAACACCGTTACTTTGTCTCCTAACTCGTTTTCCTAACAAGACAACCTCAATGATAAGACGCACACTGTTTTCAATGCATTTCTTGCTAAAAGAGCTAAGATCGTGATTGTCTCTGTTGCTGAATGAGCTAGGACGCTATTCAACTCTAATCTAGGAGAGACTCACTAACTTCATGTAGGAACACCGTTACTTTGTCTCCTAACTCATTTTACTAACAAGACAACCTCAATGATAAGACGCACACTGTTTTCAATGCATTTCTTGCTAAAAGAGCTAAGATCGTGATTGTCTCTGTTGCTGAATGAGCTAGGACGCTATTCAACTCTAATCTAGGAGAGACTCACTAACTTCATGTAGGAACACCGTTACTTTGTCTCCTAACTCATTTTCCTAACAAGACAACCTCAATGATAAGACGCACACTGTTTTCAATGCATTTCTTGCTAAAAGAGCTAAGATCGTGATTGTCTCTGTTGCTGAATGAGCTAGGACGCTATTCAACTCTAATCTAGGAGAGACTCACTAACTTCATGTAGGAACACCGTTACTTTGTCTCCTAACTCATTTTCCTAGCAAGACAACCTCAATGATAAGACGCACACTGTTTTCAATGCATTTCTTGCTAAGAGCTAAGATCGTGATTGTCTCTGTTGCTGAATGAGCTAGGACGCTATTCAACTCTAATCTAAGAGAGACTCACTAACTTCATGTAGGAACACCGTTACTTTGTCTCCTAACTCATTTTCCTAACAAGACAACCTCAATGATAAGACGCACACTGTTTTCAATGCATTTCTTGCTAAAAGAGCTAAGATCGTGATTGTCTCTGTTGCTGAATGAGCTAGGACGCTATTCAACTCTAATCTAGGAGAGACTCACTAACTTCATGTAGGAACACCGTTACTTTGTCTCCTAACTCATTTTCCTAACAAGACAACCTCAATGATAAGACGCACACTGTTTTCAATGCATTTCTTGCTAAAAGAGCTAAGATCGTGATTGTCTCTGTTGCTGAATGAGCTAGGACGGTATTCAACTCTAATCTAAGAGAGACTCACTAACTTCATGTAGGAACACTGTTACTTTGTCTCCTAACTCATTTTCCTAACAAGACAACCTCAATGATAAGACGCACACTGTTTTCAATGCATTTCTTGCTAAAAGAGCTAAGATCGTGATTGTCTCTGTTGCTGAATGAGCTAGGACGCTATTCAACTCTAATCTAGGAGAGACTCACTAACTTCATGTAGGAACACCGTTACTTTGTCTCCTAACTCATTTTACTAACAAGACAACCTCAATGATAAGACGCACACTGTTTTCAATGCATTTCTTGCTAAAAGAGCTAAGATCGTGATTGTCTCTGTTGCTGAATGAGCTAGGACGCTATTCAACTCTAATCTAAAAGAGACTCACTAACTTCATGTAGGAACACCGTTACTTTGTCTCCTAACTCATTTTCCTAACAAGACAACCTCAATGATAAGACGCACACTGTTTTCAATGCATTTCTTGCTAAAAGAGCTAAGATCGTGATTGTCTCTGTTGCTGAATGAGCTAGGACGCTATTCAACTCTAATCTAGGAGAGACTCACTAACTTCATGTAGGAACACCGTTACTTTGTCTCCTAACTCATTTTCCTAACAAGACAACCTCAATGATAAGACGCACACTGTTTTCAATGCATTTCTTGCTAAAAGAGCTAAGATCGTGATTGTCTCTGTTGCTGAATGAGCTAGGACGCTATTCAACTCTAATCTAGGAGAGACTCACTAACTTCATGTAGGAACACCGTTACTTTGTCTCCTAACTCATTTTCCTAACAAGACAACCTCAATGATAAGACGCACACTGTTTTCAATGCATTTCTTGCTAAGAGCTAAGATTGTGATTGTCTCTGTTGCTGAATGAGCTAGGACGCTATTTAACTCTAATCTAAGAGAGACTCACTAACTTCATGTAGGAACACCGTTACTTTGTCTCCTAACTCATTTTCCTAACAAGACAACCTCAATGATAAGAGGCACACTGTTTTCAATGCATTTCTTGCTAAAAGAGCTAAGATCGTGATTGTCTCTGTTGCTGAATGAGCTAGGACGCTATTCAACTCTAATCTAGGAGAGACTCACTAACTTCATGTAGGAACACCGTTACTTTGTCTCCTAACTCATTTTCCTAACAAGACAACCTCAATGATAAGACGCACACTGTTTTCAATGCATTTCTTGCTAAAAGAGCTAAGATCGTGATTGTCTCTGTTGCTGAATGAGCTAGGACGGTATTCAACTCTAATCTAAGAGAGACTCACTAACTTCATGTAGGAACACCGTTACTTTGTCTCCTAACTCATTTTCCTAACAAGACAACCTCAATGATAAGACGCACACTGTTTTCAATGCATTTCTTGCTAAAAGAGCTAAGATCGTGATTGTCTCTGTTGCTCAATGAGCTAGGACGCTATTCAACTCTAATCTAGGAGAGACTCACTAACTTCATGTAGGAACACCGTTACTTTGTCTCCTAACTCATTTTCCTAACAAGACAACCTCAATGATAAGACGCACACTGTTTTCAATGCATTTCTTGCTAAAAGAGCTAAGATCGTGATTGTCTCTGTTGCTGAATGAGCTAGGACGCTATTTAACTCTAATCTAAGAGAGACTCACTAACTTCATGTAGCAACACCGTTACTTTGTCTCCTAACTCATTTTCCTAACAAGACAACCTCAATGATAAGACGCACACTGTTTTCAATGCACTTCTTGCTAAAAGAGCTAAGATCGTGATTGTCTCTGTTGCTGAATGAGCTAGGACGCTATTCGACTCTAATCTAGGAGAGACTCACTAACTTCATGTAGGAACACCGTTACTTTGTCTCCTAACTCATTTTCCTAACAAGACAACCTCAATGATAAGACGCACACTGTTTTCAATGCATTTCTTGCTAAAAGAGCTAAGATCGTGATTGTCTCTGTTGCTGAATGAGCTAGGACGCTATTCAACTCTTATCTGAGAGAGACTCACTAACTTCATGTAGGAACACCGTTACTTTGTCTCCTAACTCATTTTCCTAACAAGACAACCTCAATGATAAGACGCACACTGTTTTCAATGCACTTCTTGCTAAAAGAGCTAAGATCGTGATTGTCTCTGTTGCTGAATGAGCTAGGACGCTATTCAACTCTAATCTAGGAGAGACTCACTAACTTCATGTAGGAACACCGTTACTTTGTCTCCTAACTCATTTTCCTAACAAGACAACCTCAATGATAAGACGCACACTGTTTTCAATGCATTTCTTGCTAAAAGAGCTAAGATCGTGATTGTCTCTGTTGCTGAATGAGCTAGGACGCTATTCAACACTAATCTAGGAGAGACTCACTAACTTCATGTAGGAACACCGTTACTTTGTCTCCTAACTCATTTTCCTAACAAGACAACCTCAATGATAAGACGCACACTGTTTTCAAAGCACTTCTTGCTAAAAGAGCTAAGATCGTGATTGTCTCTGTTGCTGAATGAGCTAGGACGCTATTCAACTCTTATCTGAGAGAGACTCACTAACTTCATGTAGGAACACCGTTACTTTGTCTCCTAACTCATTTTCCTAACAAGACAACCTCAATGATAAGACGCACACTGTTTTCAATGCATTTCTTGCTAAAAGAGCTAAGATCGTGATTGTCTCTGTTGCTGAATGAGCTAGGACGCTATTCAACTCTTATCTGAGAGAGACTCACTAACTTCATGTAGGAACACCGTTACTTTGTCTCCTAACTCATTTTCCTAACAAGACAACCTCAATGATAAGACGCACACTGTTTTCAATGCACTTCTTGCTAAAAGAGCTAAGATCGTGATTGTCTCTGTTGCTGAATGAGCTAGGACGCTATTAGACTCTAATCTAGGAGAGACTCACTAACTTCATGTAGGAACACCGTTACTTTGTCTCCTAACTCATTTTCCTAACAAGACAACCTCAATGATAAGACGCACACTGTTTTCAATGCATTTCTTGCTAAAAGAGCTAAGATCGTGATTGTCTCTGTTGCTGAATGAGCTAGGACGCTATTCAACTCTAATCTAGGAGAGACTCACTAACTTCATGTAGGAACACCGTTACTTTGTCTCCTAACTCATTTTCCTAACAAGACAACCTCAATGATAAGACGCACACTGTTTTCAATGCATTTCTTGCTAAGAGCTAAGATCGTGATTGTCTCTGTTGCTGAATGAGCTAGGACGCTATTTAACTCTAATCTAAGAGAGACTCACTAACTTCATGTAGGAACACCGTTACTTTGTCTCCTAACTCATTTTCCTAACAAGACAACCTCAATGATAAGACGCACACTGTTTTCAATGCATTTCTTGCTAAAAGAGCTAAGATCGTGATTGTCTCTGTTGCTGAATGAGCTAGGACGCTATTCAACTCTAATCTAGGAGAGACTCACTAACTTCATGTAGGAACAACGTTACTTTGTCTCCTAACTCGTTTTCCTAACAAGACAACCTCAATGATAAGACGCACACTGTTTTCAATGCATTTCTTGCTAAAAGAGCTAAGATCGTGATTGTCTCTGTTGCTGAATGAGCTAGGACGCTATTCAACTCTAATCTAGGAGAGACTCACTAACTTCATGTAGGAACACCGATACTTTGTCTCCTAACTCATTTTACTAACAAGACAACCTCAATGATAAGACGCACACTGTTTTCAATGCATTTCTTGCTAAAAGAGCTAAGATCGTGATTGTCTCTGTTGCTGAATGAGCTAGGACGCTATTCAACTCTAATCTAGGAGAGACTCACTAACTTCATGTAGGAACACCGTTACTTTGTCTCCTAACTCATTTTCCTAACAAGACAACCTCAATGATAAGACGCACACTGTTTTCAATGCATTTCTTGCTAAAAGAGCTAAGATCGTGATTGTCTCTGTTGCTGAATGAGCTAGGACGCTATTCAACTCTAATCTAGGAGAGACTCACTAACTTCATGTAGGAACACCGTTACTTTGTCTCCTAACTCATTTTCCTAGCAAGACAACCTCAATGATAAGACGCACACTGTTTTCAATGCATTTCTTGCTAAGAGCTAAGATCGTGATTGTCTCTGTTGCTGAATGAGCTAGGACGCTATTCAACTCTAATCTAAGAGAGACTCACTAACTTCATGTAGGAACACCGTTACTTTGTCTCCTAACTCATTTTCCTAACAAGACAACCTCAATGATAAGACGCACACTGTTTTCAATGCATTTCTTGCTAAAAGAGCTAAGATCGTGATTGTCTCTGTTGCTGAATGAGCTAGGACGCTATTCAACTCTAATCTAGGAGAGACTCACTAACTTCATGTAGGAACACCGTTACTTTGTCTCCTAACTCATTTTCCTAACAAGACAACCTCAATGATAAGACGCACACTGTTTTCAATGCATTTCTTGCTAAAAGAGCTAAGATCGTGATTGTCTCTGTTGCTGAATGAGCTAGGACGGTATTCAACTCTAATCTAAGAGAGACTCACTAACTTCATGTAGGAACACTGTTACTTTGTCTCCTAACTCATTTTCCTAACAAGACAACCTCAATGATAAGACGCACACTGTTTTCAATGCATTTCTTGCTAAAAGAGCTAAGATCGTGATTGTCTCTGTTGCTGAATGAGCTAGGACGCTATTCAACTCTAATCTAGGAGAGACTCACTAACTTCATGTAGGAACACCGTTACTTTGTCTCCTAACTCATTTTACTAACAAGACAACCTCAATGATAAAACGCACACTGTTTTCAATGCATTTCTTGCTAAAAGAGCTAAGATCGTGATTGTCTCTGTTGCTGAATGAGCTAGGAGGCTATTCAACTCTAATCTAAGAGAGACTCACTAACTTCATGTAGGAACACCGTTACTTTGTCTCCTACCTCATTTTCCTAACAAGACAACCTCAATGATAAGACGCACACTGTTTTCAATGCATTTCTTGCTAAAAGAGCTAAGATCGTGATTGTCTCTGTTGCTGAATGAGCTAGGACGCTATTAGACTCTAATCTAGGAGAGACTCACTAACTTCATGTAGGAACACCGTTACTTTGTCTCCTAACTCATTTTACTAACAAGACAACCTCAATGATAAGACGCACACTGTTTTCAATGCATTTCTTGCTAAAAGAGCTAAGATCGTGATTGTCTCTGTTGCTGAATGAGCTAGGACGCTATTCAACTCTAATCTAGGAGAGACTCACTAACTTCATGTAGGAACACCGTTACTTTGTCTCCTAACTCATTTTACTAACAAGACAACCTCAATGATAAGACGCACACTGTTTTCAATGCATTTCTTGCTAAAAGAGCTAAGATCGTGATTGTCTCTGTTGCTGAATGAGCTAGGACGCTATTCAACTCTAATCTAGGAGAGACTCACTAACTTCATGTAGGAACACCGTTACTTTGTCTCCTAACTCATTTTCCTAACAAGACAACCTCAATGATAAGACGCACACTGTTTTCAATGCATTTCTTGCTAAGAGCTAAGATCGTGATTGTCTCTGTTGCTGAATGAGCTAGGACGCTATTCAACTCTAATCTAAGAGAGACTCACTAACTTCATGTAGGAACACCGTTACTTTGTCTCCTAACTCATTTTCCTAACAAGACAACCTCAATGATAAGAGGCACACTGTTTTCAATGCATTTCTTGCTAAAAGAGCTAAGATCGTGATTGTCTCTGTTGCTGAATGAGCTAGGACGCTATTCAACTCTAATCTAGGAGAGACTCACTAACTTCATGTAGGAACACCGTTACTTTGTCTCCTAACTCATTTTCCTAACAAGACAACCTCAATGATAAGACGCACACTGTTTTCAATGCATTTCTTGCTAAAAGAGCTAAGATCGTGATTGTCTCTGTTGCTGAATGAGCTAGGACGGTATTCAACTCTAATCTAAGAGAGACTCACTAACTTCATGTAGGAACACCGTTACTTTGTCTCCTAACTCATTTTCCTAACAAGACAACCTCAATGATAAGACGCACACTGTTTTCAATGCATTTCTTGCTAAAAGAGCTAAGATCGTGATTGTCTCTGTTGCTCAATGAGCCAGGACGCTATTCAACTCTAATCTAGGAGAGACTCACTAACTTCATGTAGGAACACCGTTACTTTGTCTCCTAACTCATTTTCCTAACAAGACAACCTCAATGATAAGACGCACACTGTTTTCAATGCATTTCTTGCTAAAAGAGCTAAGATCGTGATTGTCTCTGTTGCTGAATGAGCTAGGACGCTATTTAACTCTAATCTAAGAGAGACTCACTAACTTCATGTAGCAACACCGTTACTTTGTCTCCTAACTCATTTTCCTAACAAGACAACCTCAATGATAAGACGCACACTGTTTTCAATGCACTTCTTGCTAAAAGAGCTAAGATCGTGATTGTCTCTGTTGCTGAATGAGCTAGGACGCTATTCGACTCTAATCTAGGAGAGACTCACTAACTTCATGTAGGAACACCGTTACTTTGTCTCCTAACTCATTTTCCTAACAAGACAACCTCAATGATAAGACGCACACTGTTTTCAATGCATTTCTTGCTAAAAGAGCTAAGATCGTGATTGTCTCTGTTGCTGAATGAGCTAGGACGCTATTCAACTCTAATCTAGGAGAGACTCACTAACTTCATGTAGGAACACCGTTACTTTGTCTCCTAACTCATTTTCCTAACAAGACAACCTCAATGATAAGACGCACACTGTTTTCAATGCATTTCTTGCTAAGAGCTAAGATTGTGATTGTCTCTGTTGCTGAATGAGCTAGAACGCTATTTAACTCTAATCTAAGAGAGACTCACTAACTTCATGTAGGAACACCGTTACTTTGTCTCCTAACTCATTTTCCTAACAAGACAACCTCAATGATAAGAGGCACACTGTTTTCAATGCATTTCTTGCTAAAAGAGCTAAGATCGTGATTGTCTCTGTTGCTGAATGAGCTAGGACGCTATTCAACTCTAATCTAGGAGAGACTCACTAACTTCATGTAGGAACACCGTTACTTTGTCTCCTAACTCATTTTCCTAACAAGACAACCTCAATGATAAGACGCACACTGTTTTCAATGCATTTCTTGCTAAAAGAGCTAAGATCGTGATTGTCTCTGTTGCTGAATGAGCTAGGACGGTATTCAACTCTAATCTAAGAGAGACTCACTAACTTCATGTAGGAACACCGTTACTTTGTCTCCTAACTCATTTTCCTAACAAGACAACCTCAATGATAAGACGCACACTGTTTTCAATGCATTTCTTGCTAAAAGAGCTAAGATCGTGATTGTCTCTGTTGCTCAATGAGCTAGGACGCTATTCAACTCTAATCTAGGAGAGACTCACTAACTTCATGTAGGAACACCGTTACTTTGTCTCCTAACTCATTTTCCTAACAAGACAACCTCAATGATAAGACGCACACTGTTTTCAATGCATTTCTTGCTAAAAGAGCTAAGATCGTGATTGTCTCTGTTGCTGAATGAGCTAGGACGCTATTTAACTCTAATCTAAGAGAGACTCACTAACTTCATGTAGCAACACCGTTACTTTGTCTCCTAACTCATTTTCCTAACAAGACAACCTCAATGATAAGACGCACACTGTTTTCAATGCACTTCTTGCTAAAAGAGCTAAGATCGTGATTGTCTCTGTTGCTGAATGAGCTAGGACGCTATTCGACTCTAATCTAGGAGAGACTCACTAACTTCATGTAGGAACACCGTTACTTTGTCTCCTAACTCATTTTCCTAACAAGACAACCTCAATGATAAGACGCACACTGTTTTCAATGCATTTCTTGCTAAAAGAGCTAAGATCGTGATTGTCTCTGTTGCTGAATGAGCTAGGACGCTATTCAACTCTTATCTGAGAGAGACTCACTAACTTCATGTAGGAACACCGTTACTTTGTCTCCTAACTCATTTTCCTAACAAGACAACCTCAATGATAAGACGCACACTGTTTTCAATGCACTTCTTGCTAAAAGAGCTAAGATCGTGATTGTCTCTGTTGCTGAATGAGCTAGGACGCTATTCAACTCTAATCTAGGAGAGACTCACTAACTTCATGTAGGAACACCGTTACTTTGTCTCCTAACTCATTTTCCTAACAAGACAACCTCAATGATAAGACGCACACTGTTTTCAATGCATTTCTTGCTAAAAGAGCTAAGATCGTGATTGTCTCTGTTGCTGAATGAGCTAGGACGCTATTCAACACTAATCTAGGAGAGACTCACTAACTTCATGTAGGAACACCGTTACTTTGTCTCCTAACTCATTTTCCTAACAAGACAACCTCAATGATAAGACGCACACTGTTTTCAAAGCACTTCTTGCTAAAAGAGCTAAGATCGTGATTGTCTCTGTTGCTGAATGAGCTAGGACGCTATTCAACTCTTATCTGAGAGAGACTCACTAACTTCATGTAGGAACACCGTTACTTTGTCTCCTAACTCATTTTCCTAACAAGACAACCTCAATGATAAGACGCACACTGTTTTCAATGCATTTCTTGCTAAAAGAGCTAAGATCGTGATTGTCTCTGTTGCTGAATGAGCTAGGACGCTATTCAACTCTTATCTGAGAGAGACTCACTAACTTCATGTAGGAACACCGTTACTTTGTCTCCTAACTCATTTTCCTAACAAGACAACCTCAATGATAAGACGCACACTGTTTTCAATGCACTTCTTGCTAAAAGAGCTAAGATCGTGATTGTCTCTGTTGCTGAATGAGCTAGGACGCTATTAGACTCTAATCTAGGAGAGACTCACTAACTTCATGTAGGAACACCGTTACTTTGTCTCCTAACTCATTTTCCTAACAAGACAACCTCAATGATAAGACGCACACTGTTTTCAATGCATTTCTTGCTAAAAGAGCTAAGATCGTGATTGTCTCTGTTGCTGAATGAGCTAGGACGCTATTCAACTCTAATCTAGGAGAGACTCACTAACTTCATGTAGGAACACCGTTACTTTGTCTCCTAACTCATTTTCCTAACAAGACAACCTCAATGATAAGACGCACACTGTTTTCAATGCATTTCTTGCTAAGAGCTAAGATCGTGATTGTCTCTGTTGCTGAATGAGCTAGGACGCTATTTAACTCTAATCTAAGAGAGACTCACTAACTTCATGTAGGAACACCGTTACTTTGTCTCCTAACTCATTTTCCTAACAAGACAACCTCAATGATAAGACGCACACTGTTTTCAATGCATTTCTTGCTAAAAGAGCTAAGATCGTGATTGTCTCTGTTGCTGAATGAGCTAGGACGCTATTCAACTCTAATCTAGGAGAGACTCACTAACTTCATGTAGGAACACCGTTACTTTGTCTCCTAACTCGTTTTCCTAACAAGACAACCTCAATGATAAGACGCACACTGTTTTCAATGCATTTCTTGCTAAAAGAGCTAAGATCGTGATTGTCTC
Source organism: Engystomops pustulosus (assembly GCF_040894005.1). Lineage (NCBI taxonomy): Eukaryota > Metazoa > Chordata > Amphibia > Anura > Leptodactylidae > Engystomops > Engystomops pustulosus. The sequence goes on along the minus strand of NC_092417.1, from coordinate 126,728,354 downwards.
TGTTGCTGAATGAGCTAGGACGCTATTCAACTCTAATCTAGGAGAGACTCACTAACTTCATGTAGGAACACCGTTACTTTGTCTCCTAACTCATTTTACTAACAAGACAACCTCAATGATAAGACGCACACTGTTTTCAATGCATTTCTTGCTAAAAGAGCTAAGATCGTGATTGTCTCTGTTGCTGAATGAGCTAGGACGCTATTCAACTCTAATCTAGGAGAGACTCACTAACTTCATGTAGGAACACCGTTACTTTGTCTCCTAACTCATTTTCCTAACAAGACAACCTCAATGATAAGACGCACACTGTTTTCAATGCATTTCTTGCTAAAAGAGCTAAGATCGTGATTGTCTCTGTTGCTGAATGAGCTAGGACGCTATTCAACTCTAATCTAGGAGAGACTCACTAACTTCATGTAGGAACACCGTTACTTTGTCTCCTAACTCATTTTCCTAGCAAGACAACCTCAATGATAAGACGCACACTGTTTTCAATGCATTTCTTGCTAAGAGCTAAGATCGTGATTGTCTCTGTTGCTGAATGAGCTAGGACGCTATTCAACTCTAATCTAAGAGAGACTCACTAACTTCATGTAGGAACACCGTTACTTTGTCTCCTAACTCATTTTCCTAACAAGACAACCTCAATGATAAGACGCACACTGTTTTCAATGCATTTCTTGCTAAAAGAGCTAAGATCGTGATTGTCTCTGTTGCTGAATGAGCTAGGACGCTATTCAACTCTAATCTAGGAGAGACTCACTAACTTCATGTAGGAACACCGTTACTTTGTCTCCTAACTCATTTTCCTAACAAGACAACCTCAATGATAAGACGCACACTGCTTTCAATGCATTTCTTGCTAAAAGAGCTAAGATCGTGATTGTCTCTGTTGCTGAATGAGCTAGGACGGTATTCAACTCTAATCTAAGAGAGACTCACTAACTTCATGTAGGAACACTGTTACTTTGTCTCCTAACTCATTTTCCTAACAAGACAACCTCAATGATAAGACGCACACTGTTTTCAATGCATTTCTTGCTAAAAGAGCTAAGATCGTGATTGTCTCTGTTGCTGAATGAGCTAGGACGCTATTCAACTCTAATCTAGGAGAGACTCACTAACTTCATGTAGGAACACCGTTACTTTGTCTCCTAACTCATTTTACTAACAAGACAACCTCAATGATAAAACGCACACTGTTTTCAATGCATTTCTTGCTAAAAGAGCTAAGATCGTGATTGTCTCTGTTGCTGAATGAGCTAGGAGGCTATTCAACTCTAATCTAAGAGAGACTCACTAACTTCATGTAGGAACACCGTTACTTTGTCTCCTACCTCATTTTCCTAACAAGACAACCTCAATGATAAGACGCACACTGTTTTCAATGCATTTCTTGCTAAAAGAGCTAAGATCGTGATTGTCTCTGTTGCTGAATGAGCTAGGACGCTATTAGACTCTAATCTAGGAGAGACTCACTAACTTCATGTAGGAACACCGTTACTTTGTCTCCTAACTCATTTTACTAACAAGACAACCTCAATGATAAGACGCACACTGTTTTCAATGCATTTCTTGCTAAAAGAGCTAAGATCGTGATTGTCTCTGTTGCTGAATGAGCTAGGACGCTATTCAACTCTAATCTAGGAGAGACTCACTAACTTCATGTAGGAACACCGTTACTTTGTCTCCTAACTCATTTTCCTAACAAGACAACCTCAATGATAAGACGCACACTGTTTTCAATGCATTTCTTGCTAAAAGAGCTAAGATCGTGATTGTCTCTGTTGCTGAATGAGCTAGGACGCTATTTAACTCTAATCTAAGAGAGACTCACTAACTTCATGTAGCAACACCGTTACTTTGTCTCCTAACTCATTTTCCTAACAAGACAACCTCAATGATAAGACGCACACTGTTTTCAATGCACTCTTTTTATATAAATTTATAAACAATTAACTCAAATTTCATATCAAGTGTACTCCCAAATTGACTTAAACTGCCCAAACCTGGCCAACAACCACACATACCATAGTAAATTGTACTTAACCAAAACAAAACAACTACAATCATGTACATTGAGCATAAACGAAACACACAAAAATAAAAACACAGCAATCGCTTTTTAATACATTTTTTTTTTTTTTTTTTTTTATATATTTTTTTAAATTTTTTTTAATTTTTTTTTTTTTTTTTTTTTTATAATTTTTTTTTTTTTTTTTTAATTAATATATATCCTATATATCCTATGCTATATTCTATTCTATGAACCCACTCCCATTTGCACCCTGGCCAACATCTCGCCTCATGTCCATGTCATGTCCGCATAGTCCAGATGTTGACTGCCACACAAAAAAAATAAAAAATAAAATTGCACTGCACACCCACATCCCTCCCCCCATTTCCCCCACCCAACCTGTTCTGGTCCCACTATCTAACCATAGCGCAACAACTAAAACAGCAAACAACAACTTAAATAATTTTAATAAGAGAAAACAAAGCACTCAATAAACCCGAAGGCTCAAGTTCAGTGTCTATAAGCCTTTTTTTTAAAAAAACACTTTTATTTCAAAACAAAAAGACTAACGAGTGACACTCTAGCCCACAACCAGGAAAAGAAGGGAGCAAAACTAAGGCACAGAGAAATTAAATCCCCTCCAAAGAAGGGCTGCCCTGTCTGTGCCCAGCCTTACGCCTTCCAAAGAACGCACCTTCACCAGGTCACCCATAATGTTCCTAACAACCTCTTCCACTGGGAGGATTTTTTGCTGAGTAGTCAGACTACATCGTGCAATCCACGTGCCATACCTTACCACTACGCTTACTAGAAATAAAGTGTTCCGGTCCCTTCCACCAAGGTCTCTGAAAGCTCCATAGGCCCACTCAGCATAAGAAAGGCTGGCTAAACCTCTCCAGCCAATGGAGGCACCCGCCCGTTTGTATACCTCTGCATTAAAGGGACAATGAAGCAGGAAGTGATCCATACTTTCTAGTATGCCACCACACTGCTCCCGAGGACAACCTCGATCATCAGCGCTTCTGAACTTCACATTGTCCCTCACATGCAGTTTCCCATGGAAGCAGCGCCAAGTGAAGTCCCAAAACTTCTTAGGGATCCTTACTGAGTTTAAAAGCTTTAGCCCCACCCCTAGATCCCGACTTGGGCAATCTTTGAGCACCAGGGGCTTCTGAAAGTGGGACAACAGAACCCTCTTGTCAAGCAATCTCCTTGACAGAGTCCTGATCTCACCCACCTGCAGACCCCACCGGCGGATCACCTTCAAAACCGGGGCGACATAAGACGGAAGATATCCATGCCGTGAACGTAAGTCTTTCACTCGCCCTCCTGACTCCCATTGCTGGAAGAAAGGCCGAAACCATCCCTTACAGGAGAATACCCACGGAGGAGCCCTCTCTTTCCAGAGGTTCGCTAGGTTCATCTTAAGAAAAGTGTTCGCTAAGAACACAACAGGGTTGACCATACCCAACCCTCCTAGTCTCCTCGTACGGTAAGTAACCTCCCTCTTGACTAGGTTTAGTTTATTCCCCCATAACAGTTGGAAGAACAAACTGTAGACCCGCTTCCAGAGAGGCTCTGGCAACATACACACACTGCCCAGGTATATTAACAACGGTAGCAAATAGGCCTTTGCCAGGTGAACCCTTTCCCTCAGGGTCAAAGACCGAAGACCCTTCCATTGGTTGACCTTTTGGGTGGCATTGTCCAGTCTACCTTCCCAATTTCGAGTGGGGTAGTCCCCCATATCAAATTCAATGCCCAAGATTTTAGCAGACCCCTGAGGTTTTGGGAGAGTGTCCGGAAGATCAAACTCGGGATCCTCCTCTCCCAACCAGAGACATTCACACTTTTCACGGTTGATCATGGACCCAGATGCCTCCGAGTAGCGGTCAACCTCAGACATCACCATCTCCGCCTCCCCTCCCGAGGACACGAAAACGGTGACATCATCAGCATACGCCACCACCCTCAGGGTGGCCTCCGGATCCTCCCGGCTCATCCCGACTCCCACCAATGGACCACCATCAATCCTCCGAAGGAAGGGATCGATAGCGAACACATATAATAGTGGGCTCAGAGGACAACCCTGGCGGACTCCAGACCCCACCTCAAAAGGGTGCCCAACCCAACCGTTTACAAGGGGGAAGGTCTCAGCCCCAGCATATAAGGTCTGAAGCCAATTAACAAACCCACCCGGTAGACCGTACCGCAAAAGTACCGACCAGAGGTACTCATGGTTGACTCTGTCAAAGGCCTTCGCCTGATCTAAGGACAGCATATACCCCTTCCAGTTACCTGCCTTTCCCTGCTCCACTGCCTCCCGGACACCGAGCACAGCACTAAAAGTACTTCGGCCTGGAACAGAGCAATGCTGGGCCCCTGAAAGAAGCCGGGGTGCGAACTGCACCAGCCGATTAAATAGTACCTTTGCCAGAACCTTCCTGTCTGTATTGAGAAGCGCTATGGGCCGCCAATTCTCAATGCGTGACGGGTCCTTACCCTTTGATAGAATGATTAGGGCCGACCTCCTCATTGACTTTGGCAAAGTGCCCGAGGAAAGACACTCGTTAAAAACCTCAGTCAAGAGGGGAATTAAACTTCCTTTAAAGGTCTTGTAGAACTCGGATGTTAAGCCATCCGGACCAGGCGATTTCTTGAGGGCAAGACCCTCGATCGCCCGTCTCACTTCCTCTTCACTAATCGGTTCTATCAAAACGCCAAGGGAGGGGTCTACCCCTTTCTCAGGGACTGCCTCAGCCAGGAAAGCCGACATCACATCCCGATCCAGTTCCTTCTTCCCCAAGAGATGCCCGTAAAAGGATCTGATGACCTCCAGGATCCCTGATTTGGATCTCTTCAGGGAACCCGTACTGTCCCTCAGTCCTGTCACAATTTTACTATTCACTGACATCTTGCAATTCCTGTAAGGGTCGGGCGAGCGGTATTTCCCGAAATCCCTCTCAAGAATCAAAGATGCGTGCCTATTGTACTGACATTTCTTGAGCAAAGATTTGACTCTGGAGATCTCCTCCCTACTACCTCCAGTCGAGACTAGATGTTCGAGTTTCCTCCTCAGACCTTGGTACAATTTGTACATATCAAGGCTTCTGAGGCTTGAGAGCTGACGGAAATACTTCGCCACTCTTTTTTTGAATATCTCCCACCACTCAGCCTTAGTGCCACCAAGATCCAATAACGGTACCTGGCTTTGAAGGAAGTCCTCAAAGGATTGTCTTACCGCAGCTTCTTCCAGGAGAGATGAATTCAACCTCCATAGACCTTTACCCATCCGAGGAGTCTCTGTAACATTCAAAGAAAACATAATCATACAGTGATCGGAAAATTCCACCTCTGTCACCGACACCGGTGACGAGATGGCTTCTTCCTTTAAAAAAAACCTATCTATTCTTGACCTACTATTACCTCTGTAAAAGGTGTAACCCGCGTGACCTGGGGAGTGCCGGATGTGGTTATCCACCAGGCGAGCTTCACTAGCTATTCTACATAAAGCTGTGCTGTCATAAGTCGGCTTGTATTCGGAACCTCCCCTATCCTGGGATCTAACAATAGTGTTAAAATCCCCTCCGAAAACCACTTGCCGGCTTGTAAAAAGAAAAGGCTTAATCCTCATAAAAAGATCCTTGCGGCCACCTCGTGTTTGGGGGCCATATATATTAATCAGACGCAAATCTTGTCCTTTCATGAGAACATCAAGGATTAGACACCTCCCATTTCTAATTCAATCATTCGTCGGCATTCTACCTGTGCAGTAAAAAGAACCGCCACTCCGCTATATGGCTCAGCCGCAAGAGACCAATAAGATGGTCCCCTCGTCCATTCCTGCCTTGCTTTGGCTACCCCAGGCAATGTGGATATCCTGGTCTCTTGCAAAAATAAAATGTCAGCTTCAACCTGGCTGAGAAAATCAAAGGCTGCAAATCTAGCCATATTAGACTTAATGCTAGCCACATTAATGGAGGCTAGCGTCAACGGAGTGAGTGCCGCCATAGAGAATGATTAAATTAGACAGCCTTCTTCTTGCCACCCTTCCCTCTATCCCCATCTGATGAGGATCCCTTTCCCCTTTTTAATGAGGGTCCACTCGTATCCATTTTTTTCCCTTTTTTCTTTTTCTTACAGGTCTCATCTTCAGATTCCAGGCCAGCCTCCTCCCCTGAAGACAGTGGTCTCTGCAAGGGAGAAGACTCAGCGCCCTCTCTCTGCCCTACCTCCTCCTCTTCTTCCTCATCAGAGGAAGGGGATATGTCCCTGAGGGCTTGGTAGCGATTTGAGGTAAAGCCAGAACGGCCGCAGGTTTCTGCTTCCTTCGATCGGGTTGCAAGGGATTTTGACTTGCCAATACCCAGTTTGTGGCCCTCAGCTCCACCCTCCCTCTTCTCCTCCCCTGCACTTTCATAACAGGAGAGGCCAGAGGAAAGGCTTTGCTCCTCCCTATCGATCCTTCCTAGCTCCTCGTCCACCTCCTTATCCCTCGGGGTCTCTGTCACATCCCTTTCAGTACGGGGCTCAGGACATGCTTCAGAACTTAATCTTTGCACCCCTTGCTCCCTCTGTTTCCTCCGCTCGGCCTCTCGCCTCAGCCGAGAGTGAGACTTCTTCCTCGACCCCTTTGCTCCCCCACCTCCGCCGTCCCCCACCACTGAAGGATTACTCCCCTCCGGGTGTAGGACTGCATTGGCAAAGGAGCGCGGGCACCGGCTGAACGGGTGACCCAACTCACCACACAGGTGACAGCGAATATCTCCACAGTCTGCAGCAAGATGTCCAGACCCCCCACAGAGTGAGCACCTCCGCACATTACAGTTTGCACTGAGGTGGGAGGGGTCACCGCACCTGTGGCAGAGCTTCGGCTGTCCCTGGTAGAAGACTAGAATGCGATCTCTACCCAGGAAGGTTGATGAGGGAATATGGGTAACAGTATGGCCCGAACGCTTAAGCCTCACCATAAACGTCCAGGCCCCCGACCAGATCCCAAATTCATCCAGATTCCTTTTTGGGACCTCCACCACCTCTCCATATCTGCCTATCCAGGTCATGATATCAATGCAAGAAAGAGACTCGTTACGAGTCAGCACGGTCACTTTCTTGATCCCATTTTGACGGGTTACTGCTTGTACTGCAAAATCCCGCCATTCCGGCTGAGCCTTCACCAGTTCGTAATTCGCCCAGAAGACCTCAAGACCCTCCGGGCGAACAAAACTGATGTCGAACTCAGGGGTCCCATGAGGATGTATTAAAGCATAGATGTCCCTGGCCTTGAAGCCCATCTTAAGCAGGAGTTCCACCACCCTTTTCCTTGGGGGGCAACCATCATTACCTCTCCACCTAAGACGGACGACATTCCTCCTTGAGACCCCCTGCCCACTTGTAGGGAGTGACCAAACTACCTCCCCTTCCTTTCTCTCTCGGAAGGCCCCTAGACCATGCCTCTCAATCCAAAAGGACAGGTCCACCTGCTGACCATCCACTGTCATGGTACTTTCCCCAGCACGCAAAGCTTCGAGAAGGCGCCTTTGCAATGTGCCGTCCCCGGAATCTGAAGATGGGAGCTGTCCCGGAGCCCCACCCGCCACACTGGCATAACTTCTGCCAACTGTGCTCCTACTTGGAGCCTCCAATCTACCCACACCACTACCTCCAGGCCTCACCACCTCTTCACTCACACTTTCATCCATACTGGCCAGGTTTGGGAGGGAGACTTCCTGCTTCTCTACATCACCAGTAATCTCGGATGAGAGTCCCTGCCCTCCACTGGCAGAACCTGGAACCGATTTTTTCTCCTTTCCCTGGACGGGAGAGGGCAGAACAGGAACATCCTCTGCAGAGACCACATCCTCCCTAGGCAAAGTTAAGGAAGCTGCATTTGTGGCCCCTGGCACCACCGAAGGACTACCCCCTGCCACATCAGGGAGACTTGCTGCACCAGCACCGTTTTTTACGCCACCTCCTGCACTATTTGGCTCCACCACCATGTTACCACCATGCTCTGCACTGCCACCAGAGACGGTGCCCTTCGCCACAATCATAGCCATATTGCTCTCCCCGCTTGTATACCCCTGTTCCACCACAGAAACAGAGGCGTGCACTGCGGGACCCGCTCCCTTTGCAGGGGGCGAGTTGTGATGCACATAAACTAGCTTTACCTCCTCTTTCACCTTCAACTTTTTCTTTGGGGAAGACCTCGACCTCTTCCTCTTTCCTTCTAGATGTTCCTCCGGACCAGGGTCGTCCCCAAAGGAGAAACCCTCAAGATGCACTGGGGACTCTAACTTCCTTATTTGGGCCATCAGAGCCCCACCGCTATAGTTTTCATCCCCCTCAGACTCACCAGATGAGCTCTGGGGTAACTGAGCCTGTGCTGGTGTGAGAGGCATGCTTGAGGACACACAACCCCCCTCCACACCAGTAACTGAACTCCTGTGGGAGTCAACCTCTCCAGACGCCATTTGGGCAAATCTGTCCTGATTAACCAGTTTCTCAGCAAAAGGCCCTCCAGCCGCAATAATCTGCTGTTTCTTTGCCTCCAAATCTTCTATGTCCCTCTTAAGGGCTTTAGCCATGGCAATGCACTCCTGTCTTTTCTTCTGGGGTGCACTGCTCACTGCCACTTTTAAAGATTTCAGCTGCTGCCGCTTAGCCTTCAGCTCCCTTGAAGCCTCCTCAAAGGCACTAAGCATGGCCGATATACGGGAGCCAAAAGTCTGCAGGTTCTCACCTGGTCTCTGGATTCCCCAGCCGAGTCCAGTTTGCTGGTCACACCGCTCAGGTACACCACTTCCTCCCCCACGCTGCTCACAGCCTCCACGGCTGCTGCCGATCTCATGTCCGGACTGGGGGGCAGAGGCTACAAGGCTACAGCCCCTGCTGGATCTTCTCACCCCCAGCTCTGCTGATACTTTCCTGGCCGGTTGAGAACTCCCCCTGCCCCCCGCCGGCCTCTCCCGGGGGGCAGGAGCACGAGGCTCCATGCAAGACGCCGAGACTCCCAAGCCCAGCACAGGTGTTGATTCCGGGCTTGATTGAAAGGGACTCCTCCCGGACACGGACCTCCTGGTTCTCAGGCGGAGCTGAAGACACGTCCGATCGTGATTGTCTCTGTTGCTGAATGAGCTAGGACGCTATTCAACTCTAATCTAAGAGAGACTCACTAACTTCATGTAGGAACACCGTTACTTTGTCTCCTAACTCATTTTCCTAACAAGACAACCTCAATGATAAGACGCACACTGTTTTCAATGCATTTCTTGCTAAAAGAGCTAAGATCGTGATTGTCTCTGTTGCTGAATGAGCTAGGACGCTATTCAACTCTAATCTAAGAGAGACTCACTAACTTCATGTAGGAACACCGTTACTTTGTCTCCTAACTCATTTTCCTAACAAGACAACCTCAATGATAAGACGCACACTGTTTTCAATGCATTTCTTGCTAAAAGAGCTAAGATCGTGATTGTCTCTGTTGCTGAATGAGCTAGGACGCTATTCAACTCTAATCTAGGAGAGACTCACTAACTTCATGTAGGAACACCGTTACTTTGTCTCCTAACTCATTTTCCTAACAAGACAACCTCAATGATAAGACGCACACTGTTTTCAATGCATTTCTTGCTAAAAGAGCTAAGATCGTGATTGTCTCTGTTGCTGAATGAGCTAGGACGCTATTCAACTCTAATCTAAGAGAGACTCACTAACTTCATGTAGGAACACCGTTACTTTGTCTCCTAACTCATTTTCCTAACAAGACAACCTCAATGATAAGACGCACACTGTTTTTAATGCATTTCTTGCTAAAAGAGCTAAGATCGTGATTGTCTCTGTTGCTGAATGAGCTAGGACGCTATTCAACTCTAATCTAGGAGAGACTCACTAACTTCATGTAGGAACACCGTTACTTTGTCTCCTAACTCATTTTCCTAACAAGACAACCTCAATGATAAGACGCACACTGTTTTCAATGCATTTCTTGCTAAAAGAGCTAAGATCGTGATTGTCTCTGTTGCTGAATGAGCTAGGACGCTATTCAACTCTAATCTAGGAGAGACTCACTAACTTCATGTAGGAACCATAACTGATTTAATGAGCCATTCGCAGTTTCGCCGTAAAGAATAGTGCCTTTTGTCAATACTTTGTCTCCTAACTCATTTTCCTAACAAGACAACCTCAATGATAAGACGCACACTGTTTTCAATGCATTTCTTGCTAAAAGAGCTAAGATCGTGATTGTCTCTGTTGCTGAATGAGCTAGGACGCTATTCAACTCTAATCTAGGAGAGACTCAATAAGTTCATGTAGGAACACCGTTACTTTGTCTCCTAACTCATTTTCCTAACAAGACAACCTCAATGATAAGACGCACACTGTTTTCAATGCATTTCTTGCTAAAAGAGCTAAGATCGTGATTGTCTCTGTTGCTGAATGAGCTAGGACGCTATTCAACTCTAATCTAGGAGAGACTCAATAAGTTCATGTAGGAACACCGTTACTTTGTCTCCTAACTCATTTTCCTAACAAGACAACCTCAATGATAAGACGCACACTGTTTTCAATGCATTTCTTGCTAAAAGAGCTAAGATCGTGATTGTCTCTGTTGCTGAATGAGCTAGGACGCTATTCAACTCTAATCTAGGAGAGACTCACTAACTTCATGTAGGAACACCGTTACTTTGTCTCCTAACTCATTTTCCTAACAAGACAACCTCAATGATAAGACGCACACTGTTTTCAATGCATTTCTTGCTAAAAGAGCTAAGATCGTGATTGTCTCTGTTGCTGAATGAGCTAGGACGCTATTCAACTCTTATCTGAGAGAGACTCACTAACTTCATGTAGGAACACCGTTACTTTGTCTCCTAACTCATTTTCCTAACAAGACAACCTCAATGATAAGACGCACACTGTTTTCAATGCACTTCTTGCTAAAAGAGCTAAGATCGTGATTGTCTCTGTTGCTGAATGAGCTAGGACGCTATTCAACTCTAATCTAGGAGAGACTCACTAACTTCATGTAGGAACACCGTTACTTTGTCTCCTAACTCATTTTCCTAACAAGACAACCTCAATGATAAGACGCACACTGTTTTCAATGCATTTCTTGCTAAAAGAGCTAAGATCGTGATTGTCTCTGTTGCTGAATGAGCTAGGACGCTATTCAACACTAATCTAGGAGAGACTCACTAACTTCATGTAGGAACACCGTTACTTTGTCTCCTAACTCATTTTCCTAACAAGACAACCTCAATGATAAGACGCACACTGTTTTCAAAGCACTTCTTGCTAAAAGAGCTAAGATCGTGATTGTCTCTGTTGCTGAATGAGCTAGGACGCTATTCAACTCTTATCTGAGAGAGACTCACTAACTTCATGTAGGAACACCGTTACTTTGTCTCCTAACTCATTTTCCTAACAAGACAACCTCAATGATAAGACGCACACTGTTTTCAATGCATTTCTTGCTAAAAGAGCTAAGATCGTGATTGTCTCTGTTGCTGAATGAGCTAGGACGCTATTCAACTCTTATCTGAGAGAGACTCACTAACTTCATGTAGGAACACCGTTACTTTGTCTCCTAACTCATTTTCCTAACAAGACAACCTCAATGATAAGACGCACACTGTTTTCAATGCACTTCTTGCTAAAAGAGCTTAGATCGTGATTGTCTCTGTTGCTGAATGAGCTAGGACGCTATTCAACTCTAATCTAGGAGAGACTCACTAACTTCATGTAGGAACACCGTTACTTTGTCTCCTAACTCATCTTCCTAACAAGACAACCTCAATGATAAGACGCACACTGTTTTCAATGCATTTCTTGCTAAAAGAGCTAAGATCGTGATTGTCTCTGTTGCTGAATGAGCTAGGACGCTATTCAACTCTAATCTAGGAGAGACTCACTAACTTCATGTAGGAACACCGTTACTTTGTCTCCTAACTCATTTTCCTAACAAGACAACCTCAATGATAAGACGCACACTGTTTTCAATGCATTTCTTGCTAAAAGAGCTAAGATCGTGATTGTCTCTGTTGCTGAATGAGCTAGGACGCTATTCAACTCTAATCTAGGAGAGACTCACTAACTTCATGTAGGAACACCGTTACTTTGTCTCCTAACTCATTTTCCTAACAAGACAACCTCAATGATAAGACGCACACTGTTTTCAATGCATTTCTTGCTAAAAGAGCTAAGATCGTGATTGTCTCTGTTGCTGAATGAGCTAGGACGCTATTCAACTCTAATCTAAGAGAGACTCACTAACTTCATGTAGGAACACCGTTACTTTGTCTCCTAACTCATTTTCCTAACAAGACAACCTCAATGATAAGACGCACACTGTTTTCAATGCATTTCTTGCTAAAAGAGCTAAGATCGTGATTGTCTCTGTTGCTGAATGAGCTAGGACGCTATTCAACTCTAATCTAGGAGAGACTCACTAACTTCATGTAGGAACACCGTTACTTTGTCTCCTAACTCATTTTCCTAACAAGACAACCTCAATGATAAGACGCACACTGTTTTCAATGCATTTCTTGCTAAGAGCTAAGATCGTGATTGTCTCTGTTGCTGAATGAGCTAGGACGCTATTAAACTCTAATCTAAGAGAGACTCACTAACTTCATGTAGGAACACCGTTACTTTGTCTCCTAACTCATTTTCCTAACAAGACAACCTCAATGATAAGACGCACACTGTTTTCAATGCATTTCTTGCTAAAAGAGCTAAGATCGTGATTGTCTCTGTTGCTGAATGAGCTAGGACGCTATTCAACTCTAATCTAGGAGAGACTCACTAACTTCATGTAGGAACACCGTTACTTTGTCTCCTAACTCATTTTCCTAACAAGACAACCTCAATGATAAGACGCACACTGTTTTCAATGCATTTCTTGCTAAAAGAGCTAAGATCGTGATTGTCTCTGTTGCTGAATGAGCTAGGACGGTATTCAACTCTAATCTAAGAGAGACTCACTAACTTCATGTAGGAACACCGTTACTTTGTCTCCTAACTCATTTTCCTAACAAGACAACCTCAATGATAAGACGCACACTGTTTTCAATGCATTTCTTGCTAAAAGAGCTAAGATCGTGATTGTCTCTGTTGCTCAATGAGCTAGGACGCTATTCAACTCTAATCTAGGAGAGACTCACTAACTTCATGTAGGAACACCGTTACTTTGTCTCCTAACTCATTTTCCTAACAAGACAACCTCAATGATAAGACGCACACTGTTTTCAATGCATTTCTTGCTAAAAGAGCTAAGATCGTGATTGTCTCTGTTGCTGAATGAGCTAGGACGCTATTTAACTCTAATCTAAGAGAGACTCACTAACTTCATGTAGCAACACCGTTACTTTGTCTCCTAACTCATTTTCCTAACAAGACAACCTCAATGATAAGACGCACACTGTTTTCAATGCACTTCTTGCTAAAAGAGCTAAGATCGTGATTGTCTCTGTTGCTGAATGAGCTAGGACGCTATTAGACTCTAATCTAGGAGAGACTCACTAACTTCATGTAGGAACACCGTTACTTTGTCTCCTAACTCATTTTCCTAACAAGACAACCTCAATGATAAGACGCACACTGTTTTCAATGCATTTCTTGCTAAAAGAGCTAAGATCGTGATTGTCTCTGTTGCTGAATGAGCTAGGACGCTATTCAACTCTAATCTAGGAGAGACTCACTAACTTCATGTAGGAACACCGTTACTTTGTCTCCTAACTCATTTTCCTAACAAGACAACCTCAATGATAAGACGCACACTGTTTTCAATGCATTTATTGCTAAGAGCTAAGATCGTGATTGTCTCTGTTGCTGAATGAGCTAGGACGCTATTTAACTTTAATCTAAGAGAGACTCACTAACTTCATGTAGGAACACCGTTACTTTGTCTCCTAACTCATTTTCCTAACAAGACAACCTCAATGATAAGACGCACACTGTTTTCAATGCATTTCTTGCTAAAAGAGCTAAGATCGTGATTGTCTCTGTTGCTGAATGAGCTAGGACGCTATTCAACTCTAATCTAGGAGAGACTCACTAACTTCATGTAGGAACACCGTTACTTTGTCTCCTAACTCGTTTTCCTAACAAGACAACCTCAATGATAAGACGCACACTGTTTTCAATGCATTTCTTGCTAAAAGAGCTAAGATCGTGATTGTCTCTGTTGCTGAATGAGCTAGGACGCTATTCAACTCTAATCTAGGAGAGACTCACTAACTTCATGTAGGAACACCGTTACTTTGTCTCCTAACTCATTTTACTAACAAGACAACCTCAATGATAAGACGCACACTGTTTTCAATGCATTTCTTGCTAAAAGAGCTAAGATCGTGATTGTCTCTGTTGCTGAATGAGCTAGGACGCTATTCAACTCTAATCTAGGAGAGACTCACTAACTTCATGTAGGAACACCGTTACTTTGTCTCCTAACTCATTTTCCTAACAAGACAACCTCAAAGATAAGACGCACACTGTTTTCAATGCATTTCTTGCTAAAAGAGCTAAGATCGTGATTGTCTCTGTTGCTGAATGAGCTAGGACGCTATTCAACTCTAATCTAGGAGAGACTCACTAACTTCATGTAGGAACACCGTTACTTTGTCTCCTAACTCATTTTCCTAACAAGACAACCTCAATGATAAGACGCACACTGTTTTCAATGCATTTCTTGCTAAGAGCTAAGATCGTGATTGTCTCTGTTGCTGAATGAGCTAGGACGCTATTCAACTCTAATCTAAGAGAGACTCACTAACTTCATGTAGGAACACCGTTACTTTGTCTCCTAACTCATTTTCCTAACAAGACAACCTCAATGATAAGACGCACACTGTTTTTAATGCATTTCTTGCTAAGAGCTAAGATCGTGATTGTCTCTGTTGCTGAATGAGCTAGGACGCTATTCAACTCTAATCTAAGAGAGACTCACTAACTTCATGTAGGAACACCGTTACTTTGTCTCCTAACTCATTTTCCTAACAAGACAACCTCAATGATAAGACGCACACTGTTTTCAATGCATTTCTTGCTAAAAGAGCTAAGATCGTGATTGTCTCTGTTGCTGAATGAGCTAGGACGCTATTCAACTCTAATCTAGGAGAGACTCACTAACTTCATGTAGGAACACCGTTACTTTGTCTCCTAACTCATTTTCCTAACAAGACAACCTCAATGATAAGACGCACACTGTTTTTAATGCATTTCTTGCTAAAAGAGCTAAGATCGTGATTGTCTCTGTAGCTAGGACGCTATTCAACTCTAATCTAAGAGAGACTCACTAACTTCATGTAGGAACACCGTTACTTTGTCTCCTAACTCATTTTCCTAACAAGACAACCTCAATGATAAGACGCACACTGTTTTCAATGCATTTCTTGCTAAAAGAGCTAAGATCGTGATTGTCTCTGTTGCTCAATGAGCTAGGACGCTATTCAACTCTAATCTAGGAGAGACTCACTAACTTCATGTAGGAACACCGTTACTTTGTCTCCTAACTCATTTTCCTAACAAGACAACCTCAATGATAAGACGCACACTGTTTTCAATGCATTTCTTGCTAAAAGAGCTAAGATCGTGATTGTCTCTGTTGCTGAATGAGCTAGGAAGCTATTCAACTCTAATCTAAGAGAGACTCACTAACTTCATGTAGCAACACCGTTACTTTGTCTCCTAACTCATTTTCCTAACAAGACAACCTCAATGATAAGACGCACACTGTTTTCAATGCACTTCTTGCTAAAAGAGCTAAGATCGTGATTGTCTCTGTTGCTGAATGAGCTAGGACGCTATTAGACTCTAATCTAGGAGAGACTCACTAACTTCATGTAGGAACACCGTTACTTTGTCTCCTAACTCATTTTCCTAACAAGACAACCTCAATGATAAGACGCACACTGTTTTCAATGCATTTCTTGCTAAAAGAGCTAAGATGGTGATTGTCTCTGTTGCTGAATGAGCTAGGACGCTATTCAACTCTAATCTAGGAGAGACTCACTAACTTCATGTAGGAACACCGTTACTTTGTCTCCTAACTCATTTTCCTAACAAGACAACCTCAATGATAAGACGCACACTGTTTTCAATGCATTTCTTGCTAAAAGAGCTAAGATCGTGATTGTCTCTGTTGCTGAATGAGCTAGGACGCTATTCAACTCTTATCTGAGAGAGACTCACTAACTTCATGTAGGAACACCGTTACTTTGTCTCCTAACTCATTTTCCTAACAAGACAACCTCAATGATAAGACGCACACTGTTTTCATTGCATTTCTTGCTAAAAGAGCTAAGATCGTGATTGTCTCTGTTGCTGAATGAGCTAGGACGCTATTCAACTCTTATCTGAGAGAGACTCACTAACTTCATGTAGGAACACCGTTACTTTGTCTCCTAACTCATTTTCCTAACAAGACAACCTCAATGATAAGACGCACACTGTTTTCAATGCACTTCTTGCTCAAAGAGCTAAGATCGTGATTGTCTCTGTTGCTGAATGAGCTAGGACGCTATTCAACTCTAATCTAGGAGAGACTCACTAACTTCATGTAGGAACACCGTTACTTTGTCTCCTAACTCATTTTCCTAACAAGACAACCTCAATTATAAGACGCACACTGTTTTCAATGCATTTCTTGCTAAAAGAGCTAAGATCGTGATTGTCTCTGTTGCTGAATGAGCTAGGACGCTATTCAACTCTAATCTAGGAGAGACTCACTAACTTCATGTAGGAACACCGTTACTTTGTCTCCTAACTCATTTTCCTAACAAGACAACCTCAATGATAAGACGCACACTGTTTTCAATGCATTTCTTGCTAAAAGAGCTAAGATCGTGATTGTCTCTGTTGCTGAATGAGCTAGGACGCTATTCAACTCTAATCTGAGAGAGACTCACTAACTTCATGTAGGAACACCGTTACTTTGTCTCCTAACTCATTTTCCTAACAAGACAACCTCAATGATAAGACGCACACTGTTTTCAATGCATTTCTTGCTAAAAGAGCTAAGATCGTGATTGTCTCTGTTGCTGAATGAGCTAGGACGCTATTCAACTCTAATCTAGGAGAGACTCACTAACTTCATGTAGGAACACCGTTACTTTGTCTCCTAACTCATTTTCCTAACAAGACAACCTCAATGATAAGACGCACACTGTTTTCAATGCATTTCTTGCTAAAAGAGCTAAGATCGTGATTGTCTCTGTTGCTGAATGAGCTAGGACGCTATTCAACTCTAATCTAGGAGAGACTCACTAACTTCATGTAGGAACACCGTTACTTTGTCTCCTAACTCATTTTACTAACAAGACAACCTCAATGATAAGACGCACACTGTTTTCAATGCATTTCTTGCTAAAAGAGCTAAGATCGTGATTGTCTCTGTTGCTGAATGAGCTAGGACGCTATTCAACTCTAATCTAGGAGAGACTCACTAACTTCATGTAGGAACACCGTTACTTTGTCTCCTAACTCATTTTCCTAACAAGACAACCTCAATGATAAGACGCACACTGTTTTCAATGCATTTCTTGCTAAAAGAGCTAAGATCGTGATTGTCTCTGTTGCTGAATGAGCTAGGACGCTATTCAACTCTAATCTGAGAGAGACTCACTAACTTCATGTAGGAACACCGTTACTTTGTCTCCTAACTCATTTTCCTAACAAGACAACCTCAATGATAAGACGCACACTGTTTTCAATGCATTTCTTGCTAAAAGAGCTAACATCGTGATTGTCTCTGTTGCTGAATGAGCTAGGACGCTATTCAACTCTAATCTAGGAGAGACTCACTAACTTCATGTAGGAACACCGTTACTTTGTCTCCTAACTCATTTTACTAACAAGACAACCTCAATGATAAGACGCACACTGTTTTCAATGCATTTCTTGCTAAAAGAGCTAAGATTGTGATTGTCTCTGTTGCTGAATGAGCTAGGACGCTATTCAACTCTAATCTAAGAGAGACTCACTAACTTCATGTAGGAACACCGTTACTTTGTCTCCTAACTCATTTTCCTAACAAGACAACCTCAATGATAAGACGCACACTGTTTTCAATGCATTTCTTGCTAAAAGAGCTAAGATCGTGATTGTCTCTGTTGCTGAATGAGCTAGGACGCTATTCAACTCTAATCTAGGAGAGACTCACTAACTTCATGTAGGAACACCGTTACTTTGTCTCCTAACTCATTTTCCTAACAAGACAACCTCAATGATAAGACGCACACTGTTTTCAATGCATTTCTTGCTAAAAGAGCTAAGATCGTGATTGTCTCTGTTGCTGAATGAGCTAGGACGCTATTCAACTCTAATCTAAGAGAGACTCACTAACTTCATGTAGGAACACCGTTACTTTGTCTCCTAACTCATTTTCCTAACAAGACAACCTCAATGATAAGACGCACACTGTTTTCAATGCATTTCTTGCTAAAAGACCTAAGATCGTGATTGTCTCTGTTGCTGAATGAGCTAGGACGCTATTCAACTCTAATCTAAGAGAGACTCACTAACTTCATGTAGGAACACCGTTACTTTGTCTCCTAACTTATTTTCCTAACAAGACAACCTCAATGATAAGACGTATACTGTTTTCAATGCATTTCTTGCTAAAAGAGCTAAGATCGTGATTGTCTCTGTTGCTGAATGAGCTAGGACGCTATTCAACTCTATTCTAGGAGAGACTCAATAACTTCATGTAGGAACACCGTTACTTTGTCTCCTAACTCATTTTCCTAACAAGACAACCTCAATGATAAGACGCACACTGTTTTCAATGCATTTCTTGCTAAAAGAGCTAAGATCGTGATTGTCTCTGTTGCTGAATGAGCTAGGACGCTATTCAACTCTAATCTAGGAGAGACTCACTAACTTCATGTAGGAACACCGTTACTTTGTCTCCTAACTCATTTTCCTAACAAGACAACCTCAATGATAAGACGCACACTGTTTTTAATGCATTTCTTGCTAAGAGCTAAGATCGTGATTGTCTCTGTTGCTGAATGAGCTAGGACGCTATTCAACTCTAATCTAAGAGAGACTCACTAACTTCATGTAGGAACACCGTTACTTTGTCTCCTAACTCATTTTCCTAACAAGACAACCTCAATGATAAGACGCACACTGTTTTCAATGCATTTCTTGCTAAGAGCTAAGATCGTGATTGTCTCTGTTGCTGAATGAGCTAGGACGCTATTTAACTCTAATCTAAGAGAGACTCACTAACTTCATGTAGGAACACCGTTACTTTGTCTCCTAACTCATTTTCCTAACAAGACAACCTCAATGATAAGACGCACACTGTTTTCAATGCATTTCTTGCTAAAAGAGCTAAAATCGTGATTGTCTCTGTTGCTGAATGAGCTAGGACGCTATTCAACTCTAATCTAGGAGAGACTCACTAACTTCATGTAGGAACACCGTTACTTTGTCTCCTAACTCATTTTCCTAACAAGACAACCTCAATGATAAGACGCACACTGTTTTCAATGCATTTCTTGCTAAAAGAGCTAAGATCGTGATTGTCTCTGTTGCTGAATGAGCTAGGACGCTATTCAACTCTAATCTAAGAGAGACTCACTAACTTCATGTAGGAACACCGTTACTTTGTCTCCTAACTCATTTTCCTAACAAGACAACCTCAATGATAAGACGCACACTGTTTTCAATGCATTTCTTGCTAAAAGAGCTAAGATCGTGATTGTCTCTGTTGCTCAATGAGCTAGGACGCTATTCAACTCTAATCTAGGAGAGACTCACTAACTTCATGTAGGAACACCGTTACTTTGTCTCCTAACTCATTTTCCTAACAAGACAACCTCAATGATAAGACGCACACTGTTTTCAATGCATTTCTTGCTAAAAGAGCTAAGATCGTGATTGTCTCTGTTGCTGAATGAGCTAGGACGCTATTCAACTCTAATCTAAGAGAGACTCACTAACTTCATGTAGGAACACCGTTACTTTGTCTCCTAACTCATTTTCCTAACAAGACAACCTCAATGATAAGACGCACACTGTTTTCAATGCATTTCTTGCTAAAAGAGCTAAGATCGTGATTGTCTCTGTTTCTGAATAAGCTAGGACGCTATTCAACTCTAATCTAGGAGAGACTCAATAACTTCATGTAGGAACACCGTTACTTTGTCTCCTAACTCATTTTCCTAACAAGACAACCTCAATGATAAGACGCACACTGTTTTCAATGCATTTCTTGCTAAAAGAGCTAAGATCGTGATTGTCTCTGTTGCTGAATGAGCTAGGACGCTATTCAACTCTAATCTAGGAGAGACTCACTAACTTCATGTAGGAACACTGTTACTTTGTCTCCTAACTCCTTTTCCTAACAAGACAACCTCAATGATAAGACGCACACTGTTTTCAATGCATTTCTTGCTAAAAGAGCTAAGATCGTGATTGTCTCTGTTGCTGAATGAGCTAGGACGCTATTCAACTCTAATCTAGGAGAGACTCACTAACTTCATGTAGGAACACCGTTACTTTGTCTCCTAACTCATTTTCCTAACAAGACAACCTCAATGATAAGACGCACACTGTTTTCAATGCACTTCTTGCTAAAAGAGCTAAGATCGTGATTGTCTCTGTTGCTGAATGAGCTAGGACGCTATTCAACTCTTATCTGAGAGAGACTCACTAACTTCATGTAGGAACACCGTTACTTTGTCTCCTAACTCATTTTCCTAACAAGACAACCTCAATGATAAGACGCACACTGTTTTCAATGCACTTCTTGCTAAAAGAGCTAAGATCGTGATTGTCTCTGTTGCTGAATGAGCTAGGACGCTATTCAACTCTAATCTAGGAGAGACTCACTAACTTCATGTAGGAACACCATTACTTTGTCTCCTAACTCATTTTCCTAACAAGACAACCTCAATGATAAGACGCACACTGTTTTCAATGCATTTCTTGCTAAAAGAGCTAAGATCGTGATTGTCTCTGTTGCTGAATGAGCTAGGACGCTATTCAACTCTAATCTAGGAGAGACTCACTAACTTCATGTAGGAACACCGTTACTTTGTCTCCTAACTCATTTTCCTAACAAGACAACCTCAATGATAAGACGCACACTGTTTTCAATGCACTTCTTGCTAATAGAGCTAAGATCGTGATTGTCTCTGTTGCTGAATGAGCTAGGACGCTATTCAACTCTTATCTGAGAGAGACTCACTAACTTCATGTAGGAACACCGTTACTTTGTCTCCTAACTCATTTTCCTAACAAGACAACCTCAATGATAAGACGCACACTGTTTTCAATGCATTTCTTGCTAAAAGAGCTAAGATCGTGATTGTCTCTGTTGCTGAATGAGCTAGGACGCTATTCAACTCTTATCTGAGAGAGACTCACTAACTTCATGTAGGAACACCGTTACTTTGTCTCCTAACTCATTTTCCTAACAAGACAACCTCAATGATAAGACGCACACTGTTTTCAATGCATTTCTTGCTAAAAGAGCTAAGATCGTGATTGTCTCTGTTGCTGAATGAGCTAGGACGCTATTCAACTCTAATCTAGGAGAGACTCACTAACTTCATGTAGGAACACCGTTACTTTGTCTCCTAACTCATTTTCCTAACAAGACAACCTCAATGATAAGACGCACACTGTTTTCAATGCATTTCTTGCTAAAAGAGCTAAGATCGTGATTGTCTCTGTTGCTGAATGAGCTAGGACGCTATTCAACTCTAATCTAGGAGAGACTCACTAACTTCATGTAGGAACACCGTTACTTTGTCTCCTAACTCATTTTCCTAACAAGACAACCTCAATGATAAGACGCACACTGTTTTCAATGCACTTCTTGCTAAAAGAGCTAAGATCGTGATTGTCTCTGTTGCTGAATGAGCTAGGACGCTATTCAACTCTTATCTGAGAGAGACTCACTAACTTCATGTAGGAACACCGTTACTTTGTCTCCTAACTCATTTTCCTAACAAGACAACCTCAATGATAAGACGCACACTGTTTTCAATGCATTTCTTGCTAAAAGAGCTAAGATCTTGATTGTCTCTGTTGCTGAATGAGCTAGGACGCTATTCAACTCTTATCTGAGAGAGACTCACTAACTTCATGTAGGAACACCGTTACTTTGTCTCCTAACTCATTTTCCTAACAAGACAACCTCAATGATAAGACGCACACTGTTTTCAATGCATTTCTTGCTAAAAGAGCTAAGATCGTGATTGTCTCTGTTGCTGAATGAGCTAGGACGCTATTCAACTCTAATCTAGGAGAGACTCACTAACTTCATGTAGGAACACCGTTACTTTGTCTCCTAACTCATTTTCCTAACAAGACAACCTCAATGATAAGACGCACACTGTTTTCAATGCATTTCTTGCTAAAAGAGCTAAGATCGTGATTGTCTCTGTTGCTGAATGAGCTAGGACGCTATTCAACTCTAATCTGAGAGAGACTCACTAACTTCATGTAGGAACACCGTTACTTTGTCTCCTAACTCATTTTCCTAACAAGACAACCTCAATGATAAGACGCACACTGTTTTCAATGCATTTTTTGCTAAAAGAGCTAAGATCGTGATTGTCTCTGTTGCTGAATGAGCTAGGACGCTATTCAACTCTAATCTAGGAGAGACTCACTAACTTCATGTAGGAACACCGTTACTTTGTCTCCTAACTCATTTTCCTAACAAGACAACCTCAATGATAAGACGCACACTGTTTTCAATGCATTTCTTGCTAAAAGAGCTAAGATCGTGATTGTCTCTGTTGCTGAATGAGCTAGGACGCTATTCAACTCTAATCTAGGAGAGACTCACTAACTTCATGTAGGAACACCGTTACTTTGTCTCCTAACTCATTTTACTAACAAGACAACCTCAATGATAAGACGCACACTGTTTTCAATGCATTTCTTGCTAAAAGAGCTAAGATCGTGATTGTCTCTGTTGCTGAATGAGCTAGGACGCTATTCAACTCTAATCTAGGAGAGACTCACTAACTTCATGTAGGAACACCGTTACTTTGTCTCCTAACTCATTTTCCTAACAAGACAACCTCAATGATAAGACGCACACTGTTTTCAATGCATTTCTTGCTAAAAGAGCTAAGATCGTGATTATCTCTGTTGCTGAATGAGCTAGGACGCTATTCAACTCTAATCTGAGAGAGACTCACTAACTTCATGTAGGAACACCGTTACTTTGTCTCCTAACTCATTTTCCTAACAAGACAACCTCAATGATAAGACGCACACTGTTTTCAATGCATTTCTTGCTAAAAGAGCTAAGATCGTGATTGTCTCTGTTGCTGAATGAGCTAGGACGCTATTCAACTCTAATCTAGGAGAGACTCACTAACTTCATGTAGGAACACCGTTACTTTGTCTCCTAACTCATTTTCCTAACAAGACAACCTCAATGATAAGACGCACACTGTTTTCAATGCATTTCTTGCTAAAAGAGCTAAGATCGTGATTGTCTCTGTTGCTGAATGAGCTAGGAGGCTATTCAACTCTAATCTAAGAGAGACTCACTAACTTCATGTAGGAACACCGTTACTTTGTCTCCTAACTCATTTTCCTAACAAGACAACCTCAATGATAAGACGCACACTGTTTTCAATGCATTTCTTGCTAAAAGAGCTAAGATCGTGATTGTCTCTGTTGCTCAATGAGCTAGGACGCTATTCAACTCTAATCTAGGAGAGACTCACTAACTTCATGTAGGAACACCGTTACTTTGTCTCCTAACTCATTTTCCTAACAAGACAACCTCAATGATAAGACGCACACTGTTTTCAATGCATTTCTTGCTAAAAGAGCTAAGATCGTGATTGTCTCTGTTGCTGAATGAGCTAGGACGCTATTCAACTCTAATCTAAGAGAGACTCACTAACTTCATGTAGGAACACCGTTACTTTGTCTCCTAACTCATTTTCCTAACAAGACAACCTCAATGATAAGACGCACACTGTTTTCAATGCATTTCCTGCTAAAAGAGCTAAGATCGTGATTGTCTCTGTTGCTGAATGAGCTAGGACGCTATTCAACTCTAATCTAGGAGAGACTCAATAACTTCATGTAGGAACACCGTTACTTTGTCTCCTAACTCATTTTCCTAAGAAGACAACCTCAATGATAAGACGCACACTGTTTTCAATGCATTTCTTGCTAAAAGAGCTAAGATCGTGATTGTCTCTGTTGCTGAATGAGTTAGGACGCTATTCAACTCTAATCTAGGAGAGACTCACTAACTTCATGTAGGAACACCGTTACTTTGTCTCCTAACTCCTTTTCCTAACAAGACAACCTCAATGATAAGAAGCACTTTGTTTTCAATGCATTTCTTGCTAAAAGAGCTAAGATCGTGATTGTCTCTGTTGCTGAATGAGCTAGGACGCTATTCAACTCTAATCTAAGAGAGACTCACTAACTTCATGTAGGAACACCGTTACTTTGTCTCCTAACTCATTTTCCTAACAAGACAACCTCAATGATAAGACGCACACTGTTTTCAATGCATTTCCTGCTAAAAGAGCTAAGATCGTGATTGTCTCTGTTGCTGAATGAGCTAGGACGCTATTCAACTCTAATCTAGGAGAGACTCACTAACTTCATGTAGGAACACCGTTACTTTGTCTCCTAACTCATTTTCCTAGCAAGACAACCTCAATGATAAGACGCACACTGTTTTCCATGCATTTCTTGCTAAAAGAGCTAAGATCGTGATTATCTCTGTTGCTGAATGAGCTAGGAGGCTATTAAACTCCGATCTAAAAGAGACACACTAACTTCATGTAGAAACACCGTTATTTTGTCTCCTAACTCATTTTCCTAACAAGACAACCTCAATGATAAGACACACACTGTTTTCCATGCATTTCTTACTAAAAGAGCTAAGATCGTGATTATCTCTGTTGCTGAATGAGCTAGGAGGCTATTCAACTCCGATCTAAAAGAGACACACTAACTTCATGTAGGAACACCGTTACTTTGTCTCCTAACTCATTTTCCTAACAAGACAACCTCAATGATAAGACGCACACTGTTTTCCATGCATTTCTTGCTAAAAGAGCTAAGATCGTGATTATCTCTGTTGATGAATGAGCTAGGAGGATATTCAACTCTAATCTAAAAGAGACTCACTAACTTCATGTAGGAACACCGTTACTTTGTCTCCTAACTCATTTTCCTAACAAGACAACCTCAATGATAAGGCACACACTGTTTTCCATGCATTTCTTGCTAAAAGAGCTAAGATCGTGATTATCTCTGTTGCTGAATGAGCTAGGAGGCTATTCAACTCCGATCTAAAAGAGACACACTAACTTCATGTAGGAACACCGTTATTTTGTCTCCTTACTCATTTTCCTAACAAGACAACCTCAATGATAAGACGCACACTGTTTTCCATGCATTTCTTGCTAAAAGAGCTAAGATCGTGATTATCTCTGTTGCTGAATGAGATAGGAGGCTATTCAACTCTAATCTAAGAGAGACTCACTAACTTCATGTAGGAACACCGTTACTTTGTCTCCTAACTCATTTTCCTAACAAGACAACCTCAATGATAAGACGCACACTGTTTTCCATGCATTTCTTGCTAAAAGAGCTAAGATCGTGATTATCTCTGTTGCTGAATGAGCTAGGAGGCTAGTCAACTCTAATCTAAAAGAGACACACTAACTTAATGTAGAAACAACGTTATTTTGTCTCCTAACTCATTTTCCTAACAAGACAACCTCAATGATACGACGCACACTGTTTTCCATGCATTTCTTGCTTAAAGAGCTAAGATCGTGATTATCTCTGTTGCTGAATGAGCTAGGAGGATATTCAACTCTAATCTAAAAGAGACTCACTAGCTTCATGTAGGAACACCGTTACTTTGTCTCCTAACTCATTTTCCTAACAAGACAACCTCAATGATAAGACGCACACTGTTTTCCATGCATTTCTTGCTAAAAGAGCTAAGATCGTGATTATCTCTGTCTCTGTTGCTGAATGAGCTAGGAGGCTATTAAACTCCGATCTAAAAGAGACACACTAACTTCATGTAGAAACACCGTTATTTTGTCTCCTAACTCATTTTCCTAACAAGACAACCTCAATGATAAGACACACACTGTTTTCCATGCATTTCTTACTAAAAGAGCTAAGATCGTGATTATCTCTGTTGCTGAATGAGCTAGGAGGCTATTAAACTCCGATCTAAAAGAGACACACTAACTTCATGTAGGAACACCGTTACTTTGTCTCCTAACTCATTTTCCTAACAAGACAACCTCAATGATAAGACGCACACTGTTTTCCATGCATTTCTTGCTAAAAGAGCTAAGATCGTGATTATCTCTGTTGATGAATGAGCTAGGAGGATATTCAACTCTAATCTAAAAGAGACTCACTAACTTCATGTAGAAACACCGTTACTTTGTCTCCTTACTCATTTTCCTAACAAGACAACCTCAATGATAAGACGCACACTGTTTTCCATGCATTTCTTGCTAATAGAGCTAAGATCGTGATTATCTCTGTTGCTGAATGAGCTAGGAGGCTATTAAACTCTGATCTAAAAGAGACACACTAACTTCATGTAGGAACACCGTTACTTTGTCTCCTAACTCATTTTCCTAACAAGACAACCTCAATGATAAGACGCACACTGTTTTCCATGCATTTCTTGCTAAAAGAGCTAAGATCGTGATTATCTCTGTTGCTGAATGAGCTAGGAGGATATTCAACTCTAATCTAAAAGAGACTCACTAGCTTCATGTAGGAACACCGTTACTTTGTCTCCTAACTCATTTTCCTAACAAGACAACCTCAATGATAAGACGCACACTGTTTTCCATGCATTTCTTGCTAAAAGAGCTAAGATCCTGATTATCTCTGTTGCTGAATGAGCTAGGAGGCTATTAAACTCCGATCTAAAAGAGACACACTAACTTCATGTAGAAACACCGTTATTTTGTCTCCTAACTCATTTTCCTAACAAGACAACCTCAATGATAAGACACATACTGTTTTCCATGCATTTCTTACTAAAAGAGCTAAGATCCTGATTATCTCTGTTGCTGAATGAGCTAGGAGGCTATTCAACTCTAATCTAAAATAGACTCACTAACTTCATGTAGAAACACCGTTACTTTGTCTCCTAACTCATTTTCCTAACAAGACAACCTCAATGATAAGACGCACACTGTTTTCCATGCATTTCTTGCTAAAAGAGCTAAGATCGTGATTATCTCTGTTGCTGAATGAGCTAGGAGGCTATTAAACTCTGATCTAAAAGAGACACACTAACTTCATGTAGGAACACCGTTACTTTGTCTCCTAACTCATTTTCCTAACAAGACAACCTCAATGATAAGACGCACACTGTTTTCCATGCATTTCTTACTAAAAGAGTTAAGATCGTGATTATCTCTGTTGCTGAATGAGCTAGGAGGCTATTCAACTCCGATCTAAAAGAGACACACTAACTTCATGTAGGAACACCGTTACTTTGTCTCCTATTTCATTTTCCTAACAAGACAACCTCAATGATAAGATGCACACTGTTTTCCATGCATTTCTTGCTAAAAGAGCTAAGATTGTGATTATCTCTGTTGCTGAATGAGCTAGGAGGCTATTCAACTCCGATCTAAAAGAGACACACTGACTTCATGTAGAAACACCGTTATTTTGTTTCCTAACTCATTTTCCTAACAAGACAACCTCAATGATAAGACGCACACTGTTTTCCATGCATTTCTTACTAAAAGAGTTAAGATCATGATTATCTCTGTTGCTGAATGAGCTAGGAGGCTATTCAACTCCGATCTAAAAGAGACACACTAACTTCATGTAGGAACACCGTTACTTTGTCTCCTAACTCATTTTCCTAACAAGACAACCTCAATGATGAGATGCACACTGTTTTCCATGCATTTCTTGCTAAAAGAGCTAAGATCGTGATTATCTCTGTTGCTGAATGAGCTAGAAGGCTATTCAACTCTAATCTAAAAGAGACACACTAACTTAATGTAGAAACACCGTTATTTTGTCTCCTAACTTATTTTCCTAACAAGAAAACCTCAATGATACGACGCACACTGTTTTCCATGCATTTCTTGCTAAAAGAGCTAAGATCGTGATTATCTCTGTTGCTGAATGAGCTAGGAGGATATTCAACTCTAATCTAAAAGAGACTCACTAACTTCATGTAGGAACACCGTTACTTTGTCTCCTAACTCATTTTCCTAACAAGACAACCTCAATGATAAGACGCACACTGTTTTTCATGCATTTCTTGCTAAAAGAGCTAAGATCGTGATTATCTCTGTTGCTGAATGAGCTAGGAGGCTATTAAACTCTAATCTAAAAGAGACTCACTAACTTCATGTAGGAACACCGTTACTTTGTCTCCTAACTCATTTTCCTAAAAAGACAACCTCAATGATAAGACGCACACTGTTTTCCATGCATTTCTTGCTAAAAGAGCTAAGATCATGATTATCTCTGTTGCTGAATGAGCTAGGAAGCTATTCAACTCCGATCTAAAAGAGACACACTAACTTCATGTAGGAACACCGTTATTTTGTCTCCTTACTCATTTTCCTAACAAGACAACCTCAATGATAAGACGCACACTGTTTTCCATGCATTTCTTGCTAAAAGAGCTAAGATCGTGATTATCTCTGTTGCTGAATGAGCTAGGAGGATATTCAACTCTAATCTAAAAGAGACTCACTAACTTCATGTAGGAACACCGTTACTTTGTCTCCTAACTCATTTTCCTAACAAGACAACCTCAATGATAAGACGCACACTGTTTTCCATGCATTTCTTGCTAAAAGAGCTAAGATCATGATTATCTCTGTTGCTGAATGAGCTAGGAGGCTATTACACTCCGATCTAAAAGAGACACACTAACTTCATGTAGGAACACCGTTATTTTGTCTCCTTACTCATTTTCCTAACAAGACAACCTCAATGATAAGACGCACACTGTTTTCCATGCATTTCTTGCTAAAAGTGCTAAGATCGTGATTATCTCTGTTGCTGAATGAGATAGGAGGCTATTCAACTCTAATCTAAGAGAGACACACTAACTTCATGTAGGAACACCGTTACTTTGTCTCCTAACTCATTTTCCTAACAAGACAACCTCAATGATAAGACGCACACTGTTTTCCATGCATTTCTTGCTAAAAGAGCTAAGATCGTGATTATCTCTGTTGCTGAATGAGCTAGGAGGCTATTACACTCCGATCTAAAAGAGACACACTAACTTCACGTAGAAACACCGTTATTTTGTCTCCTAACTCATTTTCCTAACAAGACAACCTCAATGATAAGACGCACACTGTTTTCCATGCATTCCTTGCTAAAAGAGCTAAGATCGTGATTATCTCTGTTGCTGAATGAGCTAGGAGGCTATTAAACTCCGATCTAAAAGAGACACACTAACTTCATGTAGAAACACCGTTATTTTGTCTCCTAACTCATTTTCCTAACAAGACAACCTCAATGATAAGACACACACTGTTTTCCATGCATTTCTTACTAAAAGAGCTAAGATCGTGATTATCTCTGTTGCTGAATGAGCTAGGAGGCTATTCAACTCCGATCTAAAAGAGACACACTAACTTCATGTAGGAACACCGTTACTTTGTCTCCTAACTCATTTTCCTAACAAGACAACCTCAATGATAAGACGCACACTGTTTTCCATGCATTTCTTGCTAAAAGAGCTAAGATCGTGATTCTCTCTGTTGATGAATGAGCTAGGAGGATATTCAACTCTAATCTAAAAGAGACTCACTAACTTCATGTAAGAACACCGTTACTTTGTCTCCTAACTCATTTTCCTAACAAGACAACCTCAATGATAAGGCACACACTGTTTTCCATGCATTTCTTGCTAAAAGAGCTAAGATCGTGATTATCTCTGTTGCTGAATGAGCTAGGAGGCTATTCAACTCCGATCTAAAAGAGACACACTAACTTCATGTAGGAACACCGTTATTTTGTCTCCTTACTCATTTTCCTAACAAGACAACCTCAATGATAAGACGCACACTGTTTTCCATGCATTTCTTGCTAAAAGAGCTAAGATCGTGATTATCTCTGTTGCTGAATGAGATAGGAGGCTATTCAACTCTAATCTAAGAGAGACTCACTAACTTCATGTAGGAACACCGATACTTCGTCTTCTAACTCATTTTCCTAACAAGACAACCTCAATGATAAGACGCACACTGTTTTCCATGCATTTCTTGCTAAAAGAGCTAAGATCGTGATTATCTCTGTTGCTGAATGAGCTAGGAGGCTAGTCAACTCTAATCTAAAAGAGACACACTAACTTAATGTAGAAACACCGTTATTTTGTCTCCTAACTCATTTTCCTAACAAGACAACCTCAATGATACGACGCACACTGTTTTCCATGCATTTCTTGCTAAAAGAGCTAAGATCATGATTATCTCTGTTGCTGAATGAGCTAGGAGGATATTAAACTCTAATCTAAAAGAGACTTACTAGCTTCATGTAGAAACACCGTTACTTTGTCTCCTAACTCATTTTCTTAACAAGACAACCTCAATGATAAGACGCACACTGTTTTCCATGCATTTCTTGCTAAAAGAGCTAAGATCGTGATTATCTCTGTCTCTGTTGCTGAATGAGCTACGAGGCTATTAAACTCCGATCTAAAAGAGACACACTAACTTCATGAAGAAACACCATTATTTTGTCTCCTAACTCATTTTCCTAACAAGACAACCTCAATGATAAGACACACACTGTTTTCCATGCATTTCTTACTAAAAGAGCTAAGATCGTGATTATCTCTGTTGCTGAATGAGCTAGGAGGCTATTAAACTCCGATCTAAAAGAGACACACTAACTTCATGTAGAAACACCGTTATTTTGTCTCTTAACTCATTTTCCTAACAAGACAACCTCAATGATAAGACGCACACTGTTTTCCATGCATTCCTTGCTAAAAGAGCTAAGATCGTAATTATCTCTGTTGCTGAATGAGCTAGGAGGCTATTCAACTCTAATCTAAAAGAGACTCACTAACTTCATGTAGGAACACCGTTACTTTGTCTCCTAACTCATTTTCCTAACAAGACAACCTCAATGATAAGACGCACACTGTTTTCCATGCATTTCTTGCTAAAAGAGCTAAGATCGTGATTATCTCTGTTGCTGAATGAGCTAGGAGGCTATTAAACTCCGATCTAAAAGAGACTCACTAACCTCATGTAGGAACACCGTTACTTTGTCTCCTAACTCATTTTCCTAACAAGACAACCTCAATGATAAGACGCACACTGTTTTCCATGCATTTCTTGCTAAAAGAGCTAAGATCATGATTATCTCTGTTGCTGAATGAGCTAGGAGGCTATTCAACTCCGATCTAAAAGAGACACATTAACTTCATGTAGGAACACCGTTATTTTGTCTCCTTACTCATTTTCCTAACAAGACAACCTCAATGATAAGACGCACACTGTTTTCCATGCATTTCTTGCTAAAAGAGCTAAGATCGTGATTATCTCTGTTGCTGAATGAGCTAGGAGGATATTCAACTCTAATCTAAAAGAGACTCACTAACTTCATGTAGGAACACCGTTACTTTGTCTCCTAACTCATTTTCCTAACAAGACAACCTCAATGATAAGACGCACACTGTTTTCCATGCATTTCTTGCTAAAAGAGCTAAGATCATGATTATCTCTGTTGCTGAATGAGCTAGGAGGCTATTCCACTCCGATCTAAAAGAGACACACTAACTTCATGTAGGAACACCGTTATTTTGTCTCCTTACTCATTTTCCTAACAAGACAACCTCAATGATAAGACGCACACTGTTTTCCATGCATTTCTTGCTAAAAGAGCTAAGATCGTGATTATCTCTGTTGCTGAATGAGCTAGGAGGCTATTACACTCCGATCTAAAAGAGACACACTAACTTCACGTAGAAACACCGTTATTTTGTCTCCTAACTCATTTTCCTAACAAGACAACCTCAATGATAAGACGCACACTGTTTTCCATGCATTCCTTGCTAAAAGAGCTAAGATCGTGATTATCTCTGTTGCTGAATGAGCTAGGAGGCTATTAAACTCCGATCTAAAAGAGACACACTAACTTCATGTAGAAACACCGTTATTTTGTCTCCTAACTTATTTTCCTAACAAGAAAACCTCAATGATACGACGCACACTGTTTTCCATGCATTTCTTGCTAAAAGAGCTAAGATCATGATTATCTCTGTTGCTGAATGAGCTAGGAGGATATTCAACTCTAATCTAAAAGAGACTCACTAACTTCATGTAGGAACACCGTTACTTTGTCTCCTAACTCGTTTTCCTAACAAGACAACCTCAATGATAAGACGCACACTGTTTTCCATGCATTTCTTGCTAAAAGAGCTAAGATCGTGATTATCTCTGTTGCTGAATGAGCTAGGAGGCTATTAAACTCTAATCTAAAAGAGACTCACTAACTTCATGTAGGAACACCGTTACTTTGTCTCCTAACTCATTTTCCTAAAAAGACAACCTCAATGATAAGACGCACACTGTTTTCCATGCATTTCTTGCTAAAAGAGCTAAGATCATGATTATCTCTGTTGCTGAATGAGCTAGGAGGCTATTCAACTCCGATCTAAAAGAGACACACTAACTTCATGTAGGAACACCGTTATTTTGTCTCCTTACTCATTTTCCTAACAAGACAACCTCAATGATAAGACGCACACTGTTTTCCATGCATTTCTTGCTAAAAGAGCTAAGATCGTGATTATCTCTGTTGCTGAATGAGCTAGGAGGATATTCAACTCTAATCTAAAAGAGACTCACTAACTTCATGTAGGAACACCGTTACTTTGTCTCCTAACTCATTTTCCTAACAAGACAACCTCAATGATAAGACGCACACTGTTTTCCATGCATTTCTTGCTAAAAGAGCTAAGATCATGATTATCTCTGTTGCTGAATGAGCTAGGAGGCTATTCAACTCCGATCTAAAAGAGACACATTAACTTCATGTAGGAACACCGTTATTTTGTCTCCTTACTCATTTTCCTAACAAGACAACCTCAATGATAAGACGCACACTGTTTTCCATGCATTTCTTGCTAAAAGAGCTAAGATCGTGATTATCTCTGTTGCTGAATGAGCTAGGAGGATATTCAACTCTAATCTAAAAGAGACTCACTAACTTCATGTAGGAACACCGTTACTTTGTCTCCTAACTCATTTTCCTAACAAGACAACCTCAATGATAAGACGCACACTGTTTTCCATGCATTTCTTGCTAAAAGAGCTAAGATCATGATTATCTCTGTTGCTGAATGAGCTAGGAGGCTATTCCACTCCGATCTAAAAGAGACACACTAACTTCATGTAGGAACACCGTTATTTTGTCTCCTTACTCATTTTCCTAACAAGACAACCTCAATGATAAGACGCACACTGTTTTCCATGCATTTCTTGCTAAAAGTGCTAAGATCGTGATTATCTCTGTTGCTGAATGAGATAGGAGGCTATTCAACTCTAATCTAAGAGAGACTCACTAACTTCATGTAGGAACACCGTTACTTTGTCTCCTAACTCATTTTCCTAACAAGACAACCTCAATGATAAGACGCACACTGTTTTCCATGCATTTCTTGCTAAAAGAGCTAAGATCGTGATTATCTCTGTTGCTGAATGAGCTAGGAGGCTATTACACTCCGATCTAAAAGAGACACACTAACTTCACGTAGAAACACCGTTATTTTGTCTCCTAACTCATTTTCCTAACAAGACAACCTCAATGATAAGACGCACACTGTTTTCCATGCATTCCTTGCTAAAAGAGCTAAGATCGTGATTATCTCTGTTGCTGAATGAGCTAGGAGGCTATTAAACTCCGATCTAAAAGAGACACACTAACTTCATGTAGAAACACCGTTATTTTGTCTCCTAACTTATTTTCCTAACAAGAAAACCTCAATGATACGACGCACACTGTTTTCCATGCATTTCTTGCTAAAAGAGCTAAGATCGTGATTATCTCTGTTGCTGAATGAGCTAGGAGGATATTCAACTCTAATCTAAAAGAGACTCACTAACTTCATGTAGGAACACCGTTACTTTGTCTCCTAACTCATTTTCCTAACAAGACAACCTCAATGATAAGACGCACACTGTTTTCCATGCATTTCTTGCTAAAAGAGCTAAGATCGTGATTATCTCTGTTGCTGAATGAGCTAGGAGGCTATTAAACTCTAATCTAAAAGAGACTCACTAACTTCATGTAGGAACACCGTTACTTTGTCTCCTAACTCATTTTCCTAACAAGACAACCTCAATGATAAGACGCACACTGTTTTCCATGCATTTCTTGCTAAAAGAGCTAAGATCGTGATTATCTCTGTTGCTGAATGAGCTAGGAGGCTATTACACTCCGATCTAAAAGAGACACACTAACTTCACGTAGAAACACCGTTATTTTGTCTCCTAACTCATTTTCCTAACAAGACAACCTCAATGTTAAGACGCACACTGTTTTCCATGCATTCCTTGCTAAAAGAGCTAAGATCGTGATTATCTCTGTTGCTGAATGAGCTAGGAGGCTATTAAACTCCGATCTAAAAGAGACACACTAACTTCATGTAGAAACACCGTTATTTTGTCTCCTAACTCATTTTCCTAACAAGACAACCTCAATGATAAGACACACACTGTTTTCCATGCATTTCTTACTAAAAGAGCTAAGATCGTGATTATCTCTGTTGCTGAATGAGCTAGGAGGCTATTCAACTCCGATCTAAAAGAGACACACTAACTTCATGTAGGAACACCGTTACTTTGTCTCCTAACTCATTTTCCTAACAAGACAACCTCAATGATAAGACGCACACTGTTTTCCATGCATTTCTTGCTAAAAGAGCTAAGATTGTGATTCTCTCTGTTGATGAATGAGCTAGGAGGATATTCAACTCTAATCTAAAAGAGACTCACTAACTTCATGTAGGAACACCGTTACTTTGTCTCCTAACTCATTTTCCTAACAAGACAACCTCAATGATAAGGCACACACTGTTTTCCATGCATTTCTTGCTAAAAGAGCTAAGATCGTGATTATCTCTGTTGCTGAATGAGCTAGGAGGCTATTCAACTCCGATCTAAAAGAGACACACTAACTTCATGTAGGAACACCGTTATTTTGTCTCCTTACTCATTTTCCTAACAAGACAACCTCAATGATAAGACGCACACTGTTTTCCATGCATTTCTTGCTAAAAGAGCTAAGATCGTGATTATCTCTGTTGCTGAATGAGATAGGAGGCTATTCAACTCTAATCTAAGAGAAACTCACTAACTTCATGTAGGAACACCGTTACTTTGTCTTCTAACTCATTTTCCTAACAAGACAACCTCAATGATAAGACGTACACTGTTTTCCATGCATTTCTTGCTAAAAGAGCTAAGATCGTGATTATCTCTGTTGCTGAATGAGCTAGGAGGCTAGTCAACTCTAATCTAAAAGAGACACACTAACTTAATGTAGAAACACCGTTATTTTGTCTCCTAACTCATTTTCTTAACAAGACAACCTCAATGATAAGACGCACACTGTTTTCCATGCATTTCTTGCTAAAAGAGCTAAGATCGTGATTATCTCTGTCTCTGTTGCTGAATGAGCTACGAGGCTATTAAACTCCGATCTAAAAGAGACACACTAACTTCATGTAGAAACACCATTATTTTGTCTCCTAACTCATTTTCCTAACAAGACAACCTCAATGATAAGACACACACTGTTTTCCATGCATTTCTTACTAAAAGAGCTAAGATCGTGATTATCTCTGTTGCTGAATGAGCTAGGAGGCTATTAAACTCCGATCTAAAAGAGACACACTAACTTCATGTAGAAACACCGTTATTTTGTCTCTTAACTCATTTTCCTAACAAGACAACCTCAATGATAAGACGCACACTGTTTTCCATGCATTCCTTGCTAAAAGAGCTAAGATCGTAATTATCTCTGTTGCTGAATGAGCTAGGAGGCTATTCAACTCTAATCTAAAAGAGACTCACTAACTTCATGTAGGAACACCGTTACTTTGTCTCCTAACTCATTTTCCTAACAAGACAACCTCAATGATAAGACGCACACTGTTTTCCATGCATTTCTTGCTAAAAGAGCTAAGATCGTGATTATCTCTGTTGCTGAATGAGCTAGGAGGCTATTAAACTCCGATCTAAAAGAGACTCACTAACTTCATGTAGGAACACGGTTACTTTGTCTCCTAACTCATTTTCCTAACAAGACAACCTCAATGATAAGACGCACACTGTTTTCCATGCATTTCTTGCTAAAAGAGCTAAGATCGTGATTATCTCTGTTGCAGAATGAGCTAGGAGGCTATTAAACTCCGATCTAAAAGAGACACACTAACTTCATGTAGAAACACCGTTATTTTGTCTCCTAACTCATTTTTCTAACAAGACAACCTCAATGATAAGGCACACACTGTTTTCCATGCATTTCTTGCTAAAACAGCTAAGATCGTGATTATCTCTGTTGCTGAATGAGCTAGGAGGCTATTCAACTCCGATCTAAAAGAGACACACTAACTTCATATAGGAACACCGTTATTTTGTCTCCTTACTCATTTTCCTAACAAGACAACCTCAATGATAAGACGCACACTGTTTTCCATGCATTTCTTGCTAAAAGAGCTAAGATCGTGATTATCTCTGTTGCTGAATGAGATAGGAGGCTATTCAACTCTAATCTAAGAGAGACTCACTAACTTCATGTAGAAACACCGTTATTTTGTCTCCTAACTCATTTTCCTAACAAGACAACCTCAATGATACGACGCACACTGTTTTCCATGCATTTCTTGCTAAAAGAGCTAAGATCGTGATTATCTCTGTTGCTGAATGAGCTAGGAGGATATTCAACTCTAATCTAAAAGAGACTCACTAGCTTCATGTAGGAACACCGTTACTTTGTCTCCTAACTCATTTTCCTAACAAGACAACCTCAATGATAAGACGCACACTGTTTTCCATGCATTTCTTGCTAAAAGAGTTAAGATCGTGATTATCTCTGTCTCTGTTGCTGAATGAGCTAGGAGGCTATTAAACTCCGATCTAAAAGAGACACACTAACTTAATGTAGAAACACCGTTATTTTGTCTCCTAACTCATTTTCCTAACAAGACAACCTCAATGATAAGACACACACTGTTTTCCATGCATTTCTTGCTAAAAGAGCTAAGATCGTGATTATCTCTGTTGCTGAATGAGCTAGGAGGCTATTACACTCCGATCTAAAAGAGACACACTAACTTCATGTAGGAACACCGTTATTTTGTCTCCTTACTCATTTTCCTAACAAGACAACCTCAATGATAAGACGCACACTGTTTTCCATGCATTTCTTGCTAAAAGTGCTAAGATCGTGATTATCTCTGTTGCTGAATGAGATAGGAGGCTATTCAACTCTAATCTAAGAGAGACACACTAACTTCATGTAGGAACACCGTTCCTTTGTCTCCTAACTCATTTTCCTAACAAGACAACCTCAATGATAAGACACACACTGTTTTCCATGCATTTCTTGCTAAAAGTGCTAAGATCGTGATTATCTCTGTTGCTGAATGAGATAGGAGGCTATTCAACTCTAATCTAAGAGAGACACACTAACTTCATGTAGGAACACCGTTACTTTGTCTCCTAACTCATTTTCCTAACAAGACAACCTCAATGATAAGACGCACACTGTTTTCCATGCATTTCTTGCTAAAAGAGCTAAGATCGTGATTATCTCTGTTGCTGAATGAGCTAGGAGGCTATTACACTCCGATCTAAAAGAGACACACTAACTTCACGTAGAAACACCGTTAATTTGTCTCCTAACTCATTTTCCTAACAAGACAACCTCAATGATAAGACGCACACTGTTTTCCATGCATTCCTTGCTAAAAGAGCTAAGATCGTGATTATCTCTGTTGCTGAATGAGCTAGGAGGCTATTAAACTCCGATCTAAAAGAGACACACTAACTTCATGTAGAAACACCGTTATTTTGTCTCCTAACTCATTTTCCTAACAAGACAACCTCAATGATAAGACACACACTGTTTTCCATGCATTTCTTACTAAAAGAGCTAAGATCGTGATTATCTCTGTTGCTGAATGAGCTAGGAGGCTATTCAACTCCGATCTAAAAGAGACACACTAACTTCATGTAGGAACACCATTACTTTGTCTCCTAACTCATTTTCCTAACAAGACAACCTCAATGATAAGACGCACACTGTTTTCCATGCATTTCTTGCTAAAAGAGCTAAGATCGTGATTCTCTCTGTTGATGAATGAGCTAGGAGGATATTCAACTCTAATCTAAAAGAGACTCACTAACTTCATGTAAGAACACCGTTACTTTGTCTCCTAACTCATTTTCCTAACAAGACAACCTCAATGATAAGGCACACACTGTTTTCCATGCATTTCTTGCTAAAAGAGCTAAGATCGTGATTATCTCTGTTGCTGAATGAGCTAGGAGGCTATTCAACTCCGATCTAAAAGAGACACACTAACTTCATGTAGGAACACCGTTATTTTGTCTCCTTACTCATTTTCCTAACAAGACAACCTCAATGATAAGACGCACACTGTTTTCCATGCATTTCTTGCTAAAAGAGCTAAGATCGTGATTATCTCTGTTGCTGAATGAGATAGGAGGCTATTCAACTCTAATCTAAGAGAGACTCACTAACTTCATGTAGGAACACCGTTACTTCGTCTTCTAACTCATTTTCCTAACAAGACAACCTCAATGATAAGACGCACACTGTTTTCCATGCATTTCTTGCTAAAAGAGCTAAGATCGTGATTATCTCTGTTGCTGAATGAGCTAGGAGGCTAGGCAACTCTAATCTAAAAGAGACACACTAACTTAATGTAGAAACACCGTTATTTTGTCTCCTAACTCATTTTCCTAACAAGACAACCTCAATGATACGACGCACACTGTTTTCCATGCATTTCTTGCTAAAAGAGCTAAGATCATGATTATCTCTGTTGCTGAATGAGCTAGGAGGATATTAAACTCTAATCTAAAAGAGACTCACTAGCTTCATGTAGAAACACCGTTACTTTGTCTCCTAACTCATTTTCTTAACAAGACAACCTCAATGATAAGACGCACACTGTTTTCCATGCATTTCATGCTAAAAGAGCTAAGATCGTGATTATCTCTGTCTCTGTTGCTGAATGAGCTACGAGGCTATTAAACTCCGATCTAAAAGAGACACACTAACTTCATGTAGAAACACCATTATTTTGTCTCCTAACTCATTTTCCTAACAAGACAACCTCAATGATAAGACACACACTGTTTTCCATGCATTTCTTACTAAAAGAGCTAAGATCGTGATTATCTCTGTTGCTGAATGAGCTAGGAGGCTATTAAACTCCGATCTAAAAGAGACACACTAACTTCATGTAGAAACACCGTTATTTTGTCTCTTAACTCATTTTCCTAACAAGACAACCTCAATGATAAGACGCACACTGTTTTCCATGCATTCCTTGCTAAAAGAGCTAAGATCGTAATTATCTCTGTTGCTGAATGAGCTAGGAGGCTATTCAACTCTAATCTAAAAGAGACTCACTAACTTCATGTA
This sequence comes from Engystomops pustulosus, assembly GCF_040894005.1. Lineage (NCBI taxonomy): Eukaryota > Metazoa > Chordata > Amphibia > Anura > Leptodactylidae > Engystomops > Engystomops pustulosus. The sequence goes on along the minus strand of NC_092417.1, from coordinate 126,688,657 downwards.
GGAACACCGTTACTTTGTCTCCTAACTCATTTTCCTAACAAGACAACCTCAATGATAAGACGCACACTGTTTTCCATGCATTTCTTGCTAAAAGAGCTAAGATCGTGATTATCTCTGTTGCTGAATGAGCTAGGAGGCTATTAAACTCCGATCTAAAAGAGACTCACTAACTTAATGTAGGAACACCGTTACTTTGTCTCCTAACTCATTTTCCTAACAAGACAACCTCAATGATAAGACGCACACTGTTTTCCATGCATTTCTTGCTAAAAGAGCTAAGATCATGATTATCTCTGTTGCTGAATGAGCTAGGAGGCTATTCAACTCCGATCTAAAAGAGACACACTAACTTCATGTAGGAACACCGTTATTTTGTCTCCTTACTCATTTTCCTAACAAGACAACCTCAATGATAAGACGCACACTGTTTTCCATGCATTTCTTGCTAAAAGAGCTAAGATCGTGATTATCTCTGTTGCTGAATGAGCTAGGAGGATATTCAACTCTAATCTAAAAGAGACTCACTAACTTCATGTAGGAACACCGTTACTTTGTCTCCTAACTCATTTTCCTAACAAGACAACCTCAATGATAAGACGCACACTGTTTTCCATGCATTTCTTGCTAAAAGAGCTAAGATCATGATTATCTCTGTTGCTGAATGAGCTAGGAGGCTATTCCACTCCGATCTAAAAGAGACACACTAACTTCATGTAGGAACACCGTTATTTTGTCTCCTTACTCATTTTCCTAACAAGACAACCTCAATGATAAGACGCACACTGTTTTCCATGCATTTCTTGCTAAAAGTGCTAAGATCGTGATTATCTCTGTTGCTGAATGAGATAGGAGGCTATTCAACTCTAATCTAAGAGAGACTCACTAACTTCATGTAGGAACACCGTTACTTTGTCTCCTAACTCATTTTCCTAACAAGACAACCTCAATGATAAGATGCACACTGTTTTCCATGCATTTCTTGCTAAAAGAGCTAAGATCGTGATTATCTCTGTTGCTGAATGAGCTAGGAGGCTATTACACTCCGATCTAAAAGAGACACACTAACTTCACGTAGAAACACCGTTATTTTGTCTCCTAACTCATTTTCCTAACAAGACAACCTCAATGATAAGACGCACACTGTTTTCCATGCATTCCTTGCTAAAAGAGCTAAGATCGTGATTATCTCTGTTGCTGAATGAGCTAGGAGGCTATTAAACTCCGATCTAAAAGAGACACACTAACTTCATGTAGAAACACTGTTATTTTGTCTCCTAACTTATTTTCCTAACAAGAAAACCTCAATGATACGACGCACACTGTTTTCCATGCATTTCTTGCTAAAAGAGCTAAGATCGTGATTATCTCTGTTGCTGAATGAGCTAGGAGGATATTCAACTCTAATCTAAAAGAGACTCACTAACTTCATGTAGGAACACCGTTACTTTGTATCCTAACTCATTTTCCTAACAAGACAACCTCAATGATAAGACGCACACTGTTTTCCATGCATTTCTTGCTAAAAGAGCTAAGATCGTGATTATCTCTGTTGCTGAATGAGCTAGGAGGCTATTAAACTCTAATCTAAAAGAGACTCACTAACTTCATGTAGGAACACCGTTACTTTGTCTCCTAACTCATTTTCCTAAAAAGACAACCTCAATGATAAGACGCACACTGTTTTCCATGCATTTCTTGCTAAAAGAGCTAAGATCATGATTATCTCTGTTGCTGAATGAGCTAGGAGGCTATTCAACTCCGATCTAAAAGAGACACACTAACTTCATGTAGGAACACCGTTATTTTGTCTCCTTACTCATTTTCCTAACAAGACAACCTCAATGATAAGACGCACACTGTTTTCCATGCATTTCTTGCTAAAAGAGCTAAGATCGTGATTATCTCTGTTGCTGAATGAGCTAGGAGGATATTCAACTCTAATCTAAAAGAGACTCACTAACTTCATGTAGGAACACCGTTACTTTGTCTCCTAACTCATTTTCCTAACAAGACAACCTCAATGATAAGACGCACACTGTTTTCCATGCATTTCTTGCTAAAAGAGCTAAGATCATGATTATCTCTGTTGCTGAATGAGCTAGGAGGCTATTACACTCCGATCTAAAAGAGACACACTAACTTCATGTAGGAACACCGTTATTTTGTCTCCTTACTCATTTTCCTAACAAGACAACCTCAATGATAAGACGCACACTGTTTTCCATGCATTTCTTGCTAAAAGTGCTAAGATCGTGATTATCTCTGTTGCTGAATGAGATAGGAGGCTATTCAACTCTAATCTAAGAGAGACTCACTAACTTCATGTAGGAACACCGTTACTTTGTCTCCTAACTCATTTTCCTAACAAGACAACCTCAATGATAAGATGCACACTGTTTTCCATGCATTTCTTGCTAAAAGAGCTAAGATCGTGATTATCTCTGTTGCTGAATGAGCTAGGAGGCTATTACACTCCGATCTAAAAGAGACACACTAACTTCACGTAGAAACACCGTTATTTTGTCTCCTAACTCATTTTCCTAACAAGACAACCTCAATGATAAGACGCACACTGTTTTCCATGCATTCCTTGCTAAAAGAGCTAAGATCGTGATTATCTCTGTTGCTGAATGAGCTAGGAGGCTATTAAACTCCGATCTAAAAGAGACACACTAACTTCATGTAGAAACACTGTTATTTTGTCTCCTAACTTATTTTCCTAACAAGAAAACCTCAATGATACGACGCACACTGTTTTCCATGCATTTCTTGCTAAAAGAGCTAAGATCGTGATTATCTCTGTTGCTGAATGAGCTAGGAGGATATTCAACTCTAATCTAAAAGAGACTCACTAACTTCATGTAGGAACACCGTTACTTTGTATCCTAACTCATTTTCCTAACAAGACAACCTCAATGATAAGACGCACACTGTTTTCCATGCATTTCTTGCTAAAAGAGCTAAGATCGTGATTATCTCTGTTGCTGAATGAGCTAGGAGGCTATTAAACTCTAATCTAAAAGAGACTCACTAACTTCATGTAGGAACACCGTTACTTTGTCTCCTAACTCATTTTCCTAAAAAGACAACCTCAATGATAAGACGCACACTGTTTTCCATGCATTTCTTGCTAAAAGAGCTAAGATCATGATTATCTCTGTTGCTGAATGAGCTAGGAGGCTATTCAACTCCGATCTAAAAGAGACACACTAACTTCATGTAGGAACACCGTTATTTTGTCTCCTTACTCATTTTCCTAACAAGACAACCTCAATGATAAGACGCACACTGTTTTCCATGCATTTCTTGCTAAAAGAGCTAAGATCGTGATTATCTCTGTTGCTGAATGAGCTAGGAGGATATTCAACTCTAATCTAAAAGAGACTCACTAACTTCATGTAGGAACACCGTTACTTTGTCTCCTAACTCATTTTCCTAACAAGACAACCTCAATGATAAGACGCACACTGTTTTCCATGCATTTCTTGCTAAAAGAGCTAAGATCATGATTATCTCTGTTGCTGAATGAGCTAGGAGGCTATTACACTCCGATCTAAAAGAGACACACTAACTTCATGTAGGAACACCGTTATTTTGTCTCCTTACTCATTTTCCTAACAAGACAACCTCAATGATAAGACGCACACTGTTTTCCATGCATTTCTTGCTAAAAGTGCTAAGATCGTGATTATCTCTGTTGCTGAATGAGATAGGAGGCTATTCAACTCTAATCTAAGAGAGACTCACTAACTTCATGTAGGAACACCGTTACTTTGTCTCCTAACTCATTTTCCTAACAAGACAACCTCAATGATAAGACGCACACTGTTTTCCATGCATTTCTTGCTAAAAGAGCTAAGATCGTGATTATCTCTGTTGCTGAATGAGCTAGGAGGCTATTACACTCCGATCTAAAAGAGACACACTAACTTCACGTAGAAACACCGTTATTTTGTCTCCTAACTCATTTTCCTAACAAGACAACCTCAATGATAAGACGCACACTGTTTTCCATGCATTCCTTGCTAAAAGAGCTAAGATCGTGATTATCTCTGTTGCTGAATGAGCTAGGAGGCTATTAAACTCCGATCTAAAAGAGACACACTAACTTCATGTAGAAACACCGTTATTTTGTCTCCTAACTCATTTTCCTAACAAGACAACCTCAATGATAAGACACACACTGTTTTCCATGCATTTCTTACTAAAAGAGCTAAGATCGTGATTATCTCTGTTGCTGAATGAGCTAGGAGGCTATTCAACTCCGATCTAAAAGAGACACACTAACTTCATGTAGGAACACCGTTACTTTGTCTCCTAACTCATTTTCCTAACAAGACAACCTCAATGATAAGACGCACACTGTTTTCCATGCATTTCTTGCTAAAAGAGCTAAGATCGTGATTCTCTCTGTTGATGAATGAGCTAGGAGGATATTCAACTCTAATCTAAAAGAGACTCACTAACTTCATGTAGGAACACCGTTACTTTGTCTCCTAACTCATTTTCCTAACAAGACAACCTCAATGATAAGGCACACACTGTTTTCCATGCATTTCTTGCTAAAAGAGCTAAGATCGTGATTATCTCTGTTGCTGAATGAGCTAGGAGGCTATTCAACTCCGATCTAAAAGAGACACACTAACTTCATGTAGGAACACCGTTATTTTGTCTCCTTACTCATTTTCCTAACAAGACAACCTCAATGATAAGACGCACACTGTTTTCCATGCATTTCTTGCTAAAAGAGCTAAGATCGTGATTATCTCTGTTGCTGAATGAGCTAGGAGGCTAGTCAACTCTAATCTAAGAGAGACTCACTAACTTCATGTAGGAACACCGTTACTTTGTCTTCTAACTCATTTTCCTAACAAGACAACCTCAATGATAAGACGTACACTGTTTTCCATGCATTTCTTGCTAAAAGAGCTAAGATCGTGATTATCTCTGTTGCTGAATGAGCTAGGAGGCTAGTCAACTCTAATCTAAAAGAGACACACTAACTTAATGTAGAAACACCGTTATTTTGTCTCCTAACTCATTTTCTTAACAAGACAACCTCAATGATAAGACGCACACTGTTTTCCATGCATTTCTTGCTAAAAGAGCTAAGATCGTGATTATCTCTGTCTCTGTTGCTGAATGAGCTACGAGGCTATTAAACTCCGATCTAAAAGAGACACACTAACTTCATGTAGAAACACCATTATTTTGTCTCCTAACTCATTTTCCTAACAAGACAACCTCAATGATAAGACACACACTGTTTTCCATGCATTTCTTACTAAAAGAGCTAAGATCGTGATTATCTCTGTTGCTGAATGAGCTAGGAGGCTATTAAACTCCGATCTAAAAGAGACACACTAACTTCATGTAGAAACACCGTTATTTTGTCTCTTAACTCATTTTCCTAACAAGACAACCTCAATGATAAGACGCACACTGTTTTCCATGCATTCCTTGCTAAAAGAGCTAAGATCGTAATTATCTCTGTTGCTGAATGAGCTAGGAGGCTATTCAACTCTAATCTAAAAGAGACTCACTAACTTCATGTAGGAACACCGTTACTTTGTCTCCTAACTCATTTTCCTAACAAGACAACCTCAATGATAAGACGCACACTGTTTTCCATGCATTTCTTGCTAAAAGAGCTAAGATCGTGATTATCTCTGTTGCTGAATGAGCTAGGAGGCTATTAAACTCCGATCTAAAAGAGACTCACTAACTTCATGTAGGAACACGGTTACTTTGTCTCCTAACTCATTTTCCTAACAAGACAACCTCAATGATAAGACGCACACTGTTTTCCATGCATTTCTTGCTAAAACAGCTAAGATCGTGATTATCTCTGTTGCTGAATGAGCTAGGAGGCTATTCAACTCCGATCTAAAAGAGACACACTAACTTCATATAGGAACACCGTTATTTTGTCTCCTTACTCATTTTCCTAACAAGACAACCTCAATGATAAGACGCACACTGTTTTCCATGCATTTCTTGCTAAAAGAGCTAAGATCGTGATTATCTCTGTTGCTGAATGAGATAGGAGGCTATTCAACTCTAATCTAAGAGAGACTCACTAACTTCATGTAGAAACACCGTTATTTTGTCTCCTAACTCATTTTCCTAACAAGACAACCTCAATGATACGACGCACACTGTTTTCCATGCATTTCTTGCTAAAAGAGCTAAGATCGTGATTATCTCTGTTGCTGAATGAGCTAGGAGGATATTCAACTCTAATCTAAAAGAGACTCACTAGCTTCATGTAGGAACACCGTTACTTTGTCTCCTAACTCATTTTCCTAACAAGACAACCTCAATGATAAGACGCACACTGTTTTCCATGCATTTCTTGCTAAAAGAGTTAAGATCGTGATTATCTCTGTCTCTGTTGCTGAATGAGCTAGGAGGCTATTAAACTCCGATCTAAAAGAGACACACTAACTTCATGTAGAAACACCGTTATTTTGTCTCCTAACTCATTTTCCTAACAAGACAACCTCAATGATAAGACACACACTGTTTTCCATGCATTTCTTGCTAAAAGAGCTAAGATCGTGATTATCTCTGTTGCTGAATGAGCTAGGAGGCTATTCAACTCTAATCTAAAAGAGACACACTAACTTAATGTAGAAACACCGTTATTTTGTCTCCTAACTCATTTTCCTAACAAGAAAACCTCAATCATACGACGCACACTGTTTTCCATGCATTTCTTGCTAAAAGAGCTAAGATCGTGATTATCTCTGTTGCTGAATGAGCTAGGAGGATATTCAACTCTAATCTAAAAGAGACTCACTAACTTCATGTAGGAACACCGTTACTTTGTCTCCTAACTCATTTTCCTAGCAAGACAACCTCAATGATAAGACGCACACTGTTTTCCATGCATTTCTTGCTAAAAGAGCTAAGATCGTGATTATCTCTGTTGCTGAATGAGCTAGGAGGCTATTAAACTCCGATCTAAAAGAGACACACTAACTTCATGTAGAAACACCGTTATTTTGTCTCCTAACTCATTTTCCTAACAAGACAACCTCAATGATAAGACACACACTGTTTTCCATGCATTTCTTACTAAAAGAGCTAAGATCGTGATTATCTCTGTTGCTGAATGAGCTAGGAGGCTATTCAACTCCGATCTAAAAGAAACACTCTAACTTCATGTAGGAACACCGTTACTTTGTCTCCTAACTCATTTTCCTAACAAGACAACCTCAATGATAAGACGCACACTGTTTTCCATGCATTTCTTGCTAAAAGAGCTAAGATCGTGATTATCTCTGTTGATGAATGAGCTAGGAGGATATTCAACTCTAATCTAAAAGAGACTCACTAACTTCATGTAGGAACACCGTTACTTTGTCTCCTAACTCATTTTCCTAACAAGACAACCTCAATGATAAGACGCACACTGTTTTCCATGCATTTCTTGCTAAAAGAGCTAAGATCGTGATTATCTCTGTTGCTGAATGAGCTAGGAGGCTAGTCAACTCTAATCTAAAAGAGACACACTAACTTAATGTAGAAACAACGTTATTTTGTCTCCTAACTCATTTTCCTAACAAGACAACCTCAATGATACGACGCACACTGTTTTCCATGCATTTCTTGCTAAAAGAGCTAAGATCGTGATTATCTCTGTTGCTGAATGAGCTAGGAAGATATTCAACTCTAATCTAAAAGAGACTCACTAGCTTCATGTAGGAACACCATTAGTTTGTCTCCTAACTCATTTTCCTAACAAGACAACCTTAATGATAAGACGCACACTGTTTTCCATGCATTTCTTGCTAAAAGAGCTAAGATCATGATTATCTCTGTTGCTGAATGAGCTAGGAGGCTATTCAACTCCGATCTAAAAGAGACACACTAACTTCATGTAGGAACACCGTTATTTTGTCTCCTTACTCATTTTCCTAACAAGACAACCTCAATGATAAGACGCACACTGTTTTCCATGCATTTCTTGCTAAAAGAGCTAAGATCGTGATTATCTCTGTTGCTGAATGAGCTAGGAGGATATTCAACTCTAATCTAAAAGAGACTCACTAACTTCATGTAGGAACACCGTTACTTTGTCTCCTAACTCATTTTCCTAACAAGACAACCTCAATGATAAGACGCACACTGTTTTCCATGCATTTCTTGCTAAAAGAGCTAAGATCATGATTATCTCTGTTGCTGAATGAGCTAGGAGGATATTCCACTCCGATCTAAAAGAGACACACTAACTTCATGTAGGAACACCGTTATTTTGTCTCCTTACTCATTTTCCTAACAAGACAACCTCAATGATAAGACGCACACTGTTTTCCATGCATTTCTTGCTAAAAGTGCTAAGATCGTGATTATCTCTGTTGCTGAATGAGATAGGAGGCTATTCAACTCTAATCTAAGAGAGACTCACTAACTTCATGTAGGAACACCGTTACTTTGTCTCCTAACTCATTTTCCTAACAAGACAACCTCAATGATAAGACGCACACTGTTTTCCATGCATTTCTTGCTAAAAGAGCTAAGATCGTGATTATCTCTGTTGCTGAATGAGCTAGGAGGCTATTACACTCCGATCTAAAAGAGACACACTAACTTCATGTAGAAACACCGTTATTTTGTCTCCTAACTTATTTTCCTAACAAGAAAACCTCAATGATACGACGCACACTGTTTTCCATGCATTTCTTGCTAAAAGAGCTAAGATCGTGATTATCTCTGTTGCTGAATGAGCTAGGAGGATATTCAACTCTAATCTAAAAGAGACTCACTAACTTCATGTAGGAACACCGTTACTTTGTCTCCTAACTCATTTTCCTAACAAGACAACCTCAATGATAAGACGCACACTGTTTTCCATGCATTTCTTGCTAAAAGAGCTAAGATCGTGATTATCTCTGTTGCTGAATGAGCTAGGAGGCTATTAAACTCTAATCTAAAAGAGACACACTAACTTCATGTAGGAACACCGTTACTTTGTCTCCTAACTCATTTTCCTAAAAAGACAACCTCAATGATAAGACGCACACTGTTTTCCATGCATTTCTTGCTAAAAGAGCTAAGATCATGATTATCTCTGTTGCTGAATGAGCTAGGAGGCTATTCAACTCCGATCTAAAAGAGACACACTAACTTCATGTAGGAACACCGTTATTTTGTCTCCTTACTCATTTTCCTAACAAGACAACCTCAATGATAAGACGCACACTGTTTTCCATGCATTTCTTGCTAAAAGAGCTAAGATCGTGATTATCTCTGTTGCTGAATGAGCTAGGAGGATATTCAACTCTAATCTAAAAGAGACTCACTAACTTCATGTAGGAACACCGTTACTTTGTCTCCTAACTCATTTTCCTAACAAGACAACCTCAATGATAAGACGCACACTGTTTTCCATGCATTTCTTGCTAAAAGAGCTAAGATCATGATTATCTCTGTTGCTGAATGAGCTAGGAGGCTATTACACTCCGATCTAAAAGAGACACACTAACTTCATGTAGGAACATTGTTATTTTGTCTCCTTACTCATTTTCCTAACAAGACAACCTCAATGATAAGACGCACACTGTTTTCCATGCATTTCTTGCTAAAAGTGCTAAGATCGTGATTATCTCTGTTGCTGAATGAGATAGGAGGCTATTCAACTCTAATCTAAGAGAGACTCACTAACTTCATGTAGGAACACCGTTACTTTGTCTCCTAACTCATTTTCCTAACAAGACAACCTCAATGATAAGACGCACACTGTTTTCCATGCATTTCTTGCTAAAAGAGCTAAGATCGTGATTATCTCTGTTGCTGAATGAGCTAGGAGGCTATTACACTCCGATCTAAAAGAGACACACTAACTTCACGTAGAAACACCGTTATTTTGTCTCCTAACTCATTTTCCTAACAAGACAACCTCAATGATAAGACGCACACTGTTTTCCATGCATTCCTTGCTAAAAGAGCTAAGATCGTGATTATCTCTGTTGCTGAATGAGCTAGGAGGCTATTAAACTCCGATCTAAAAGAGACACACTAACTTCATGTAGAAACACCGTTATTTTGTCTCCTAACTCATTTTCCTAACAAGACAACCTCAATGATAAGACACACACTGTTTTCCATGCATTTCTTACTAAAAGAGCTAAGATCGTGATTATCTCTGTTGCTGAATGAGCTAGGAGGCTATTCAACTCCGATCTAAAAGAGACACACTAACTTCATGTAGGAACACCGTTACTTTGTCTCCTAACTCATTTTCCTAACAAGACAACCTCAATGATAAGACGCACACTGTTTTCCATGCATTTCTTGCTAAAAGAGCTAAGATCGTGATTCTCTCTGTTGATGAATGAGCTAGGAGGATATTCAACTCTAATCTAAAAGAGACTCACTAACTTCATGTAGGAACACCGTTACTTTGTCTCCTAACTCATTTTCCTAACAAGACAACCTCAATGATAAGGCACACACTGTTTTCCATGCATTTCTTACTAAAAGAGCTAAGATCGTGATTATCTCTGTTGCTGAATGAGCTAGGAGGCTATTCAACTCCGATCTAAAAGAGACACACTAACTTCATGTAGGAACACCGTTATTTTGTCTCCTTACTCATTTTCCTAACAAGACAACCTCAATGATAAGACGCACACTGTTTTCCATGCATTTCTTGCTAAAAGAGCTAAGATCGTGATTATCTCTGTTGCTGAATGAGATAGGAGGCTATTCAACTCTAATCTAAGAGAGACTCACTAACTTCATGTAGGCACACCGTTACTTTGTCTTCTAACTCATTTTCCTAACAAGACAACCTCAATGATAAGACGTACACTGTTTTCCATGCATTTCTTGCTAAAAGAGCTAAGATCGTGATTATCTCTGTTGCTGAATGAGCTAGGAGGCTAGTCAACTCTAATCTAAAAGAGACACACTAACTTAATGTAGAAACACCGTTATTTTGTCTCCTAACTCATTTTCTTAACAAGACAACCTCAATGATAAGACGCACACTGTTTTCCATGCATTTCTTGCTAAAAGAGCTAAGATCGTGATTATCTCTGTCTCTGTTGCTGAATGAGCTACGAGGCTATTAAACTCTGATCTAAAAGAGACACACTAACTTCATGTAGAAACACCATTATTTTGTCTCCTAACTCATTTTCCTAACAAGACAACCTCAATGATAAGACACACACTGTTTTCCATGCATTTCTTACTAAAAGAGCTAAGATCGTGATTATCTCTGTTGCTGAATGAGCTAGGAGGCTATTAAACTCCGATCTAAAAGAGACACACTAACTTCATGTAGAAACACCGTTATTTTGTCTCTTAACTCATTTTCCTAACAAGACAACCTCAATGATAAGACGCACACTGTTTTCCATGCATTCCTTGCTAAAAGAGCTAAGATCGTAATTATCTCTGTTGCTGAATGAGCTAGGAGGCTATTCAACTCTAATCTAAAAGAGACTCACTAACTTCATGTAGGAACACCGTTACTTTGTCTCCTAACTCATTTTCCTAACAAGACAACCTCAATGATAAGACGCACACTGTTTTCCATGCATTTCTTGCTAAAAGAGCTAAGATCGTGATTATCTCTGTTGCTGAATGAGCTAGGAGGCTATTAAACTCCGATCTAAAAGAGACTCACTAACTTCATGTAGGAACACGGTTACTTTGTCTCCTAACTCATTTTCCTAACAAGACAACCTCAATGATAAGACGCACACTGTTTTCCATGCATTTCTTGCTAAAAGAGCTAAGATCGTGATTATCTCTGTTGCAGAATGAGCTAGGAGGCTATTAAACTCCGATCTAAAAGAGACACACTAACTTCATGTAGAAACACCGTTATTTTGTCTCCTAACTCATTTTTCTAACAAGACAACCTCAATGATAAGGCACACACTGTTTTCCATGCATTTCTTGCTAAAACAGCTAAGATCGTGATTATCTCTGTTGCTGAATGAGCTAGGAGGCTATTCAACTCCGATCTAAAAGAGACACACTAACTTCATATAGGAACACCGTTATTTTGTCTCCTTACTCATTTTCCTAACAAGACAACCTCAATGATAAGACGCACACTGTTTTCCATGCATTTCTTGCTAAAAGAGCTAAGATCGTGATTATCTCTGTTGCTGAATGAGATAGGAGGCTATTCAACTCTAATCTAAGAGAGACTCACTAACTTCATGTAGAAACACCGTTATTTTGTCTCCTAACTCATTTTCCTAACAAGACAACCTCAATGATACGACGCACACTGTTTTCCATGCATTTCTTGCTAAAAGAGCTAAGATCGTGATTATCTCTGTTGCTGAATGAGCTAGGAGGATATTCAACTCTAATCTAAAAGAGACTCACTAGCTTCATGTAGGAACACGGTTACTTTGTCTCCTAACTCATTTTCCTAACAAGACAACCTCAATGATAAGACGCACACTGTTTTCCATGCATTTCTTGCTAAAAGAGTTAAGATCGTGATTATCTCTGTCTCTGTTGCTAAATGAGCTAGGAGGCTATTAAACTCCGATCTAAAAGAGACACACTAACTTCATGTAGAAACACCGTTATTTTGTCTCCTAACTCATTTTCCTAACAAGACAACCTCAATGATAAGACACACACTGTTTTCCATGCATTTCTTGCTAAAAGAGCTAAGATCGTGATTATCTCTGTTGCTGAATGAGCTAGGAGGCTATTCAACTCTAATCTAAAAGAGACACACTAACTTAATGTAGAAACACCGTTATTTTGTCTCCTAACTCATTTTCCTAACAAGAAAACCTCAATGATACGACGCACACTGTTTTCCATGCATTTCTTGCTAAAAGAGCTAAGATCGTGATTATCTCTGTTGCTGAATGAGCTAGGAGGATATTCAACTCTAATCTAAAAGAGACTCACTAGCTTCATGTAGGAACACCGTTAGTTTGTCTCCTAACTCATTTTCCTAACAAGACAACCTTAATGATAAGACGCACACTGTTTTCCATGCATTTCTTGCTAAAAGAGCTAAGATCGTGATTATCTCTGTCTCTGTTGCTGAATGAGCTAGGAGGCTATTAAACTCCGATCTAAAAGAGACACACTAACTTCATGTAGAAACACCGTTATTTTGTCTCCTAACTCATTTTCCTAACAAGACAACCTCAATGATAAGACACACACTGTTTTCCATGCATTTCTTACTAAAAGAGCTAAGATCGTGATTATCTCTGTTGCTGAATGAGCTAGGAGGCTATTCAACTCCGATCTAAAAGAGACACACTAACTTCATGTAGGAACACCGTTACTTTGTCTCCTAACTCATTTTCCTAACAAGACAACCTCAATGATAAGACGCACACTGTTTTCCATGCATTTCTTGCTAAAAGAGCTAAGATCGTGATTATCTCTGTTGATGAATGAGCTAGGAGGATATTCAACTCTAATCTAAAAGAGACTCACTAACTTCATGTAGAAACACCGTTACTTTGTCTCCTTACTCATTTTCCTAACAAGACAACCTCAATGATAAGACGCACACTGTTTTCCATGCATTTCTTGCTAATAGAGCTAAGATCGTGATTATCTCTGTTGCTGAATGAGCTAGGAGGCTATTAAACTCTGATCTAAAAGAGACACACTAACTTCATGTAGGAACACCGTTACTTTGTCTCCTAACTCATTTTCCTAACAAGACAACCTCAATGATAAGACGCACACTGTTTTCCATGCATTTCTTGCTAAAAGAGCTAAGATCGTGATTATCTCTGTTGCTGAATGAGCTAGGAGGATATTCAACTCTAATCTAAAAGAGACTCACTAGCTTCATGTAGGAACACCGTTACTTTGTCTCCTAACTCATTTTCCTAACAAGACAACCTCAATGATAAGACGCACACTGTTTTCCATGCATTTCTTGCTAAAAGAGCTAAGATCGTGATTATCTCTGTTGCTGAATGAGCTAGGAGGCTATTAAACTCCGATCTAAAAGAGACACACTAACTTCATGTAGAAACACCGTTATTTTGTCTCCTAACTCATTTTCCTAACAAGACAACCTCAATGATAAGACACATACTGTTTTCCATGCATTTCTTACTAAAAAAAATTAAGATCGTGATTATCTCTGTTGCTGAATGAGCTATGAGGCTATTCAACTCCGATCTAAAAGAGACACACTAACTTCATGTAGGAACACCGTTACTTTGTCTCCTAACTCATTTTCCTAACAAGACAACCTCAATGATAAGACGCACACTGTTTTCCATGCATTTCTTGCTAAAAGAGCTAAGATCGTGATTATCTCTGTTGATGAATGAGCTAGGAGGATATTCAACTCTAATCTAAAATAGACTCACTAACTTCATGTAGAAACACCGTTACTTTGTCTCCTAACTCATTTTCCTAACAAGACAACCTCAATGATAAGACGCACACTGTTTTCCATGCATTTCTTGCTAAAAGAGCTAAGATCGTGATTATCTCTGTTGCTGAATGAGCTAGGAGGCTATTAAACTCTGATCTAAAAGAGACACACTAACTTCATGTAGGAACACCGTTACTTTGTCTCCTAACTCATTTTCCTAACAAGACAACCTCAATGATAAGACGCACACTGTTTTCCATGCATTTCTTACTAAAAGAGTTAAGATCGTGATTATCTCTGTTGCTGAATGAGCTAGGAGGCTATTCAACTCCGATCTAAAAGAGACACACTAACTTCATGTAGGAACACCGTTACTTTGTCTCCTAACTCATTTTCCTAACAAGACAACCTCAATGATAAGATGCACACTGTTTTCCATGCATTTCTTGCTAAAAGAGTTAAGATTGTGATTATCTCTGTTGCTGAATGAGCTAGGAGGCTATTCAACTCCGATCTAAAAGAGACACACTGACTTCATGTAGAAACACCGTTATTTTGTCTCCTAACTCATTTTCCTAACAAGACAACCTCAATGATAAGACGCACACTGTTTTCCATGCATTTCTTACTAAAAGAGTTAAGATCATGATTATCTCTGTTGCTGAATGAGCTAGGAGGCTATTCAACTCCGATCTAAAAGAGACACACTAACTTCATGTAGGAACACCGTTATTTTGTCTCCTTACTCATTTTCCTAACAAGACAACCTCAATGATAAGACGCACACTGTTTTCCATGCATTTCTTGCTAAAAGTGCTAAGATCGTGATTATCTCTGTTGCTGAATGAGATAGGAGGCTATTCAACTCTAATCTAAAAGAGACTCACTAACTTCATGTAGGAACACCGTTACTTTGTCTCCTAACTCATTTTCCTAACAAGACAACCTCAATGATGAGATGCACACTGTTTTCCATGCATTTCTTGCTAAAAGAGCTAAGATCGTGATTATCTCTGTTGCTGAATGAGCTAGAAGGCTATTCAACTCTAATCTAAAAGAGACACACTAACTTAATGTAGAAACACCGTTATTTTGTCTCCTAACTTATTTTCCTAACAAGAAAACCTCAATGATAAGACGCACACTGTTTTCCATGCATTTCTTGCTAAAAGAGCTAAGATCGTGATTATCTCTGTTGCTGAATGAGCTAGGAGGCTATTCAACTCCGATCTAAAAGAGACACACTAACTTCATGTAGGAACACCGTTATTTTGTCTCCTTACTCATTTTCCTAACAAGACAACCTCAATGATAAGACGCACACTGTTTTCCATGCATTTCTTGCTAAAAGAGCTAAGATCGTGATTATCTCTGTTGCTGAATGAGATAGGAGGCTATTCAACTCTAATCTAAGAGAGACTCACTAACTTCATGTAGGAACACCGTTACTTTGTCTTCTAACTCATTTTCCTAACAAGACAACCTCAATGATAAGACGTACACTGTTTTCCATGCATTTCTTGCTAAAAGAGCTAAGATCGTGATTATCTCTGTTGCTGAATGAGCTAGGAGGCTAGTCAACTCTAATCTAAAAGAGACACACTAACTTAATGTAGAAACACCGTTATTTTGTCTCCTAACTCATTTTCCTAACAAGACAACCTCAATGATACGACGCACACTGTTTTCCATGCATTTCTTGCTAAAAGAGCTAAGATCATGATTATCTCTGTTGCTGAATGAGCTAGGAGGATATTAAACTCTAATCTAAAAGAGACTCACTAGCTTCATGTAGAAATACCGTTACTTTGTCTCCTAACTCATTTTCTTAACAAGACAACCTCAATGATAAGACGCACACTGTTTTCCATGCATTTCTTGCTAAAAGAGCTAAGATCGTGATTATCTCTGTCTCTGTTGCTGAATGAGCTACGAGGCTATTACACTCCAATCTAAAAGAGACACACTAACTTCATGTAGAAACACCGTTATTTTGTCTCCTAACTCATTTTCCTAACAAGACAACCTCAATGATAAGACACACACTGTTTTCCATGCATTTCTTACTAAAAGAGCTAAGATCGTGATTATCTCTGTTGCTGAATGAGCTAGGAGGCTATTAAACTCCGATCTAAAAGAGACACACTAACTTCATGTAGAAACACCGTTATTTTGTCTCTTAACTCATTTTCCTAACAAGACAACCTCAATGATAAGACGCACACTGTTTTCCATGCATTCCTTGCTAAAAGAGCTAAGATCGTAATTATCTCTGTTGCTGAATGAGCTAGGAGGCTATTCAACTCTAATCTAAAAGAGACTCACTAACTTCATGTAGGAACACCGTTACTTTGTCTCCTAACTCATTTTCCTAACAAGACAACCTCAATGATAAGACGCACACTGTTTTCCATGCATTTCTTGCTAAAAGATCTAAGATCGTGATTATCTCTGTTGCTGAATGAGCTAGGAGGCTATTAAACTCCGATCTAAAAGAGACTCACTAACTTCATGTAGGAACACCGTTACTTTGTCTCCTAACTCATTTTCCTAACAAGACAACCTCAATGATAAGATGCACACTGTTTTCCATGCATTTCTTGCTAAAAGAGCTAAGATCGTGATTATCTCTGTTGCAGAATGAGCTAGGAGGCTATTAAACTCCGATCTAAAAGAGACACACTAACTTCATGTAGAAACACCGTTATTTTGTCTCCTAACTCATTTTTCTAACAAGACAACCTCAATGATAAGGCACACACTGTTTTCCATGCATTTCTTGCTAAAACAGCTAAGATCGTGATTATCTCTGTTGCTGAATGAGCTAGGAGGCTATTCAACTCCGATCTAAAAGAGACACACTAACTTCATATAGGAACACCGTTATTTTGTCTCCTTACTCATTTTCCTAACAAGACAACCTCAATGATAAGACGCACACTGTTTTCCATGCATTTCTTGCTAAAAGAGCAAAGATCGTGATTATCTCTGTTGCTGAATGAGATAGGAGGCTATTCAACTCTAATCTAAGAGAGACTCACTAACTTCATGTAGAAACACCGTTATTTTGTCTCCTAACTCATTTTCCTAACAAGACAACCTCAATGATACGACGCACACTGTTTTCCATGCATTTCTTGCTAAAAGAGCTAAGATCGTGATTATCTCTGTTGCTGAATGAGCTAGGAGGATATTCAACTCTAATCTAAAAGAGACTCACTAGCTTCATGTAGGAACACCGTTACTTTGTCTCCTAACTTATTTTCCTAACAAGAAAACCTCAATGATAAGACGCACACTGTTTTCCATGCATTTCTTGCTAAAAGAGCTAAGATCGTGATTATCTCTGTTGCTGAATGAGCTAGGAGGCTATTCAACTCCGATCTAAAAGAGACACACTAACTTCATGTAGGAACACCGTTATTTTGTCTCCTTACTCATTTTCCTAACAAGACAACCTCAATGATAAGACGCACACTGTTTTCCATGCATTTCTTGCTAAAAGAGCTAAGATCGTGATTATCTCTGTTGCTGAATGAGATAGGAGGCTATTCAACTCTAATCTAAGAGAGACTCACTAACTTCATGTAGGAACACCGTTACTTTGTCTTCTAACTCATTTTCCTAACAAGACAACCTCAATGATAAGACGTACACTGTTTTCCATGCATTTCTTGCTAAAAGAGCTAAGATCGTGATTATCTCTGTTGCTGAATGAGCTAGGAGGCTAGTCAACTCTAATCTAAAAGAGACACACTAACTTAATGTAGAAACACCGTTATTTTGTCTCCTAACTCATTTTCCTAACAAGACAACCTCAATGATACGACGCACACTGTTTTCCATGCATTTCTTGCTAAAAGAGCTAAGATCATGATTATCTCTGTTGCTGAATGAGCTAGGAGGATATTAAACTCTAATCTAAAAGAGACTCACTAGCTTCATGTAGAAATACCGTTACTTTGTCTCCTAACTCATTTTCTTAACAAGACAACCTCAATGATAAGACGCACACTGTTTTCAATGCATTTCTTGCTAAAAGAGCTAAGATCGTGATTATCTCTGTCTCTGTTGCTGAATGAGCTACGAGGCTATTACACTCCGATCTAAAAGAGACACACTAACTTCATGTAGAAACACCGTTATTTTGTCTCCTAACTCATTTTCCTAACAAGACAACCTCAATGATAAGACACACACTGTTTTCCATGCATTTCTTACTAAAAGAGCTAAGATCGTGATTATCTCTGTTGCTGAATGAGCTAGGAGGCTATTAAACTCCGATCTAAAAGAGACACACTAACTTCATGTAGAAACACCGTTATTTTGTCTCTTAACTCATTTTCCTAACAAGACAACCTCAATGATAAGACGCACACTGTTTTCCATGCATTCCTTGCTAAAAGAGCTAAGATCGTAATTATCTCTGTTGCTGAATGAGCTAGGAGGCTATTCAACTCTAATCTAAAAGAGACTCACTAACTTCATGTAGGAACACCGTTACTTTGTCTCCTAACTCATTTTCCTAACAAGACAACCTCAATGATAAGACGCACACTGTTTTCCATGCATTTCTTGCTAAAAGATCTAAGATCGTGATTATCTCTGTTGCTGAATGAGCTAGGAGGCTATTAAACTCCGATCTAAAAGAGACTCACTAACTTCATGTAGGAACACCGTTACTTTGTCTCCTAACTCATTTTCCTAACAAGACAACCTCAATGATAAGACGCACACTGTTTTCCATGCATTTCTTGCTAAAAGAGCTAAGATCGTGATTATCTCTGTTGCAGAATGAGCTAGGAGGCTATTAAACTCCGATCTAAAAGAGACACACTAACTTCATGTAGAAACACCGTTATTTTGTCTCCTAACTCATTTTTCTAACAAGACAACCTCAATGATAAGGCACACACTGTTTTCCATGCATTTCTTGCTAAAACAGCTAAGATCGTGATTATCTCTGTTGCTGAATGAGCTAGGAGGCTATTCAACTCCGATCTAAAAGAGACACACTAACTTCATATAGGAACACCGTTATTTTGTCTCCTTACTCATTTTCCTAACAAGACAACCTCAATGATAAGACGCACACTGTTTTCCATGCATTTCTTGCTAAAAGAGCAAAGATCGTGATTATCTCTGTTGCTGAATGAGATAGGAGGCTATTCAACTCTAATCTAAGAGAGACTCACTAACTTCATGTAGAAACACCGTTATTTTGTCTCCTAACTCATTTTCCTAACAAGACAACCTCAATGATACGACGCACACTGTTTTCCATGCATTTCTTGCTAAAAGAGCTAAGATCGTGATTATCTCTGTTGCTGAATGAGCTAGGAGGATATTCAACTCTAATCTAAAAGAGACTCACTAGCTTCATGTAGGAACACCGTTACTTTGTCTCCTAACTCATTTTCCTAACAAGACAACCTCAATGATAAGACGCACACTGTTTTCCATGCATTTCTTGCTAAAAGAGCTAAGATCGTGATTATCTCTGTCTCTGTTGCTGAATGAGCTAGGAGGCTATTAAACTCCGATCTAAAAGAGACACACTAACTTCATGTAGAAACACCGTTATTTTGTCTCCTAACTCATTTTCCTAACAAGACAACCTCAATGATAAGACACACACTGTTTTCCATGCATTTCTTACTAAAAGAGCTAAGATCGTGATTATCTCTGTTGCTGAATGAGCTAGGAGGCTATTAAACTCCGATCTAAAAGAGACACACTAACTTCATGTAGGAACACCGTTACTTTGTCTCCTAACTCATTTTCCTAACAAGACAACCTCAATGATAAGACGCACACTGTTTTCCATGCATTTCTTGCTAAAAGTGCTAAGATCGTGATTATCTCTGTTGCTGAATGAGATAGGAGGCTATTCAACTCTAATCTAAGAGAGACTCACTAACTTCATGTAGGAACACCGTTACTTTGTCTCCTAACTCATTTTCCTAACAAGACAACCTCAATGATAAGACACACACTGTTTTCCATGCATTTCTTGCTAAAAGAGCTAAGATCGTGATTATCTCTGTTGCTGAATGAGCTAGGAGGCTATTCAACTCTAATCTAAAAGAGACACACTAACTTAATGTAGAAACACCGTTATTTTGTCTCCTAACTCATTTTCCTAACAAGAAAACCTCAATGATACGACGCACACTGTTTTCCATGCATTTCTTGCTAAAAGAGCTAAGATCGTGATTATCTCTGTTGCTGAATGAGCTAGGAGGATATTCAACTCTAATCTAAAAGAGACTCACTAACTTCATGTAGGAACACCGTTACTTTGTCTCCTAACTCATTTTCCTAGCAAGACAACCTCAATGATAAGACGCACACTGTTTTCCATGCATTTCTTACTAAAAGAGCTAAGATCGTGATTATCTCTGTTGCTGAATGAGCTAGGAGGCTATTAAACTCCGATCTAAAAGAGACACACTAACTTCATGTAGAAACACCGTTATTTTGTCTCCTAACTCATTTTCCTAACAAGACAACCTCAATGATAAGACACACACTGTTTTCCATGCATTTCTTACTAAAAGAGCTAAGATCGTGATTATCTCTGTTGCTGAATGAGCTAGGAGGCTATTCAACTCCGATCTAAAAGAGACACACTAACTTCATGTAGGAACACCGTTACTTTGTCTCCTAACTCATTTTCCTAACAAGACAACCTCAATGATAAGACGCACACTGTTTTCCATGCATTTCTTGCTAAAAGAGCTAAGATCGTGATTATCTCTGTTGATGAATGAGCTAGGAGGATATTCAACTCTAATCTAAAAGAGACTCACTAACTTCATGTAGGAACACCGTTACTTTGTCTCCTAACTCATTTTCCTAACAAGACAACCTCAATGATAAGACGCACACTGTTTTCCATGCATTTCTTGCTAAAAGAGCTAAGATCGTGATTATCTCTGTTGCTGAATGAGCTAGGAGGCTAGTCAACTCTAATCTAAAAGAGACACACTAACTTAATGTAGAAACAACGTTATTTTGTCTCCTAACTCATTTTCCTAACAAGACAACCTCAATGATACGACGCACACTGTTTTCCATGCATTTCTTGCTAAAAGAGCTAAGATCGTGATTATCTCTGTTGCTGAATGAGCTAGGAGGATATTCAACTCTAATCTAAAAGAGACTCACTAGCTTCATGTAGGAACACCGTTAGTTTGTCTCCTAACTCATTTTCCTAACAAGACAACCTTAATGATAAGACGCACACTGTTTTCCATGCATTTCTTGCTAAAAGAGCTAAGATCGTGATTATCTCTGTCTCTGTTGCTGAATGAGCTAGGAGGCTATTAAACTCCGATCTAAAAGAGACACACTAACTTCATGTAGAAACACCGTTATTTTGTCTCCTAACTCATTTTCCTAACAAGACAACCTCAATGATAAGACACACACTGTTTTCCATGCATTTTGTGCTAAAAGAGCTAAGATCGTGATTATCTCTGTTGCTGAATGAGCTAGGAGGCTATTAAACTCCGATCTAAAAGAGACACACTAACTTCATGTAGGAACACCGTTACTTTGTCTCCTAACTCATTTTCCTAACAAGACAACCTCAATGATAAGACGCACACTGTTTTCCATGCATTTCTTGCTAAAAGAGCTAAGATCGTGATTATCTCTGTTGATGAATGAGCTAGGAGGATATTCAACTCTAATCTAAAAGAGACTCACTAACTTCATGTAGAAACACCGTTACTTTGTCTCCTTACTCATTTTCCTAACAAGACAACCTCAATGATAAGACGCACACTGTTTTCCATGCATTTCTTGCTAATAGAGCTAAGATCGTGATTATCTCTGTTGCTGAATGAGCTAGGAGGCTATTCAACTCCGATCTAAAAGAGACACACTAACTTCATGTAGGAAAACCGTTATTTTGTCTCCTTACTCATTTTCCTAACAAGACAACCTCAATGATAAGACGCACACTGTTTTCCATGCATTTCTTGCTAAAAGAGCTAAGATCGTGAGTATCTCTGTTGCTGAATGAGCTAGGAGGCTATTCAACTCCGATCTAAAAGAGACACACTAACTTCATGTAGGAACACCGTTATTTTGTCTCCTTACTCATTTTCCTAACAAGACAACCTCAATGATAAGACGCACACTGTTTTCCATGCATTTCTTGCTAAAAGTGCTAAGATCGTGATTATCTCTGTTGCTAAATGAGATAGGAGGCTATTCAACTCTAATCTAAGAGAGACTCACTAACTTCATGTAGGAACACCGTTACTTTGTCTGCTAACTCATTTTCCTAACAAGACAACCTCAATGATAAGACGCACACTGTTTTCCATGCATTTCGTGCTAAAAGAGCTAAGATCGTGATTATCTCTGTTGCTGAATGAGCTAGGAGGCTATTACACTCCGATCTAAAAGAGACACACTAACTTCATGTAGAAACACCGTTATTTTGTCTCTTAACTCATTTTCCTAACAAGACAACCTCAATGATAAGACGCACACTGTTTTCCATGCATTCCTTGCTAAAAGAGCTAAGATCGTGATTATCTCTGTTGCTGAATGAGCTAGGAGGCTATTCAACTCTAATCTAAAAGAGACTCACTAACTTCATGTAGGAACACCGTTACTTTGTCTCCTAACTCATTTTCCTAACAAGACAACCTCAATGATAAGACGCACACTGTTTTCCATGCATTTCTTGCTAAAAGAGCTAAGATCGTGATTATCTCTGTTGCTGAATGAGCTAGGAGGCTATTAAACTCCGATCTAAAAGAGACACACTAACTTCATGTAGGAACACCGTTACTTTGTCTCCTAACTCATTTTCCTAACAAGACAACCTCAATGATAAGACGCACACTGTTTTCCATGCATTTCTTGCTAAAAGAGCTAAGATCGTGATTATCTCTGTTGCTGAATGAGCTAGGAGGCTATTCAACTCCGATCTAAAAGAGACACACTAACTTCATGTAGAAACACCGTTATTTTGTCTCCTTACTCATTTTCCTAACAAGACAACCTCAATGATAAGACGCACACTGTTTTCAATGCATTTCTTGCTAAAAGAGCTAAGATCGTGATTGTCTCTGTTGCTGAATGAGCTAGGACGCTATTCAACTCTAATCTAGGAGAGACTCACTAACTTCATGTAGGAACACCGTTACTTTGTCTCCTAACTCATTTTCCTAACAAGACAACCTCAATGATAAGACGCACACTGTTTTCCATGCATTTCTTGCTAAAAGAGCTAAGATCATGATTATCTCTGTTGCTGAATGAGCTAGGAGGCTATTACACTCCGATCTAAAAGAGACACACTAACTTCATGTAGGAACACCGTTATTTTGTCTCCTTACTCATTTTCCTAACAAGACAACCTCAATGATAAGACGCACACTGTTTTCCATGCATTTCTTGCTAAAAGTGCTAAGATCGTGATTATCTCTGTTGCTAAATGAGATAGGAGGCTATTCAACTCTAATCTAAGAGAGACTCACTAACTTCATGTAGGAACACCGTTACTTTGTCTGCTAATTCATTTTCCTAACAAGACAACCTCAATGATAAGACGCACACTGTTTTCAATGCATTTCTTGCTAAAAGAGCTAAGATCGTGATTATCTCTGTTGCTGAATGAGCTAGGAGGCTATTACACTCCGATCTAAAAGAGACACACTAACTTCATGTAGAAATACCGTTATTTTGTCTCTTAACTCATTTTCCTAACAAGACAACCTCAATGATAAGACGCACACTGTTTTCCATGCATTTCTTGCTAAAAGAGCTAAGATCGTGATTATCTCTGTTGCTGAATGAGCTAGGAGGATATTCAACTCTAATCTAAAAGAGACTCACTAACTTCATGTAGGAACACCGTTACTTTGTCTCCTAACTCATTTTCCTAACAAGACAACCTCAATGATAAGACGCACACTGTTTTCCATGCATTTCTTGCTAAAAGAGCTAAGATCGTGATTATCTCTGTTGCTGAATGAGCTAGGAGGCTATTAAACTCCGATCTAAAAGAGACACACTAACTTCATGTAGGAACACCGTTACTTTGTCTCCTAACTCATTTTCCTAACAAGACAACCTCAATGATAAGACGCACACTGTTTTCCATGCATTTCTTGCTAAAAGAGCTAAGATCGTGATTATCTCTGTTGCTGAATGAGCTAGGAGGCTATTCAACTCCGATCTAAAAGAGACACACTAACTTCATGTAGGAACACCGTTATTTTGTCTCCTTACTCATTTTCCTAACAAGACAACCTCAATGATAAGACGCACACTGTTTTCCATTCATTTCTTGCTAAAAGTGCTAAGATCGTGATTATCTCTGTTGCTAAATGAGATAGGAGGCTATTCAACTCTAATCTAAGAGAGACTCACTAACTTCATGTAGGAACACCGTTACTTTGTCTGCTAACTCATTTTCCTAACAAGACAACCTCAATGATAAGACGCACACTGTTTTCCATGCATTTCGTGCTAAAAGAGCTAAGATCGTGATTATCTCTGTTGCTGAATGAGCTAGGAGGCTATTACACTCCGATCTAAAAGAGACACACTAACTTCATGTAGAAACACCGTTATTTTGTCTCTTAACTCATTTTCCTAACAAGACAACCTCAATGATAAGACGCACACTGTTTTCCATGCATTCCTTGCTAAAAGAGCTAAGATCGTGATTATCTCTGTTGCTGAATGAGCTAGGAGGCTATTCAACTCTAATCTAAAAGAGACTCACTAACTTCATGTAGGAACACCGTTACTTTGTCTCCTAACTCATTTTCCTAACAAGACAACCTCAATGATAAGACGCACACTGTTTTCCATGCATTTCTTGCTAAAAGAGCTAAGATCGTGATTATCTCTGTTGCTGAATGAGCTAGGAGGCTATTAAACTCCGATCTAAAAGAGACACACTAACTTCATGTAGGAACACCGTTACTTTGTCTCCTAACTCATTTTCCTAACAAGACAACCTCAATGATAAGACGCACACTGTTTTCCATGCATTTCTTGCTAAAAGAGCTAAGATCGTGATTATCTCTGTTGCTGAATGAGCTAGGAGGCTATTCAACTCCGATCTAAAAGAGACACACTAACTTCATGTAGGAACACCGTTATTTTGTCTCCTTACTCATTTTCCTAACAAGACAACCTCAATGATAAGACGCACACTGTTTTCCATGCATTTCTTGCTAAAAGTGCTAAGATCGTGATTATCTCTGTTGCTAAATGAGATAGGAGGCTATTCAACTCTAATCTAAGAGAGACTCACTAACTTCATGTAGGAACACCGTTACTTTGTCTGCTAATTCATTTTCCTAACAAGACAACCTCAATGATAAGACGCACACTGTTTTCCATGCATTTCGTGCTAAAAGAGCTAAGATCGTGATTATCTCTGTTGCTGAATGAGCTAGGAGGCTATTACACTCCGATCTAAAAGAGACACACTAACTTCATGTAGAAACACCGTTATTTTGTCTCTTAACTCATTTTCCTAACAAGACAACCTCAATGATAAGACGCACACTGTTTTCCATGCATTTCTTGCTAAAAGAGCTAAGATCGTGATTATCTCTGTTGCTGAATGAGCTAGGAGGATATTCAACTCTAATCTAAAAGAGACTCACTAACTTCATGTAGGAACACCGTTACTTTGTCTCCTAACTCATTTTCCTAACAAGACAACCTCAATGATAAGACGCACACTGTTTTCCATGCATTTCTTGCTAAAAGAGCTAAGATCGTGATTATCTCTGTTGCTGAATGAGCTAGGAGGCTGTTAATCTCCGATCTAAAAGAGACACACTAACTTCATGTAGAAACACCGTTATTTTGTCTCCTAACTCATTTTCCTAACAAGACAACCTCAATGATAAGACGCACACTGTTTTCAATGCATTTCTTGCTAAAAGAGCTAAGATCGTGATTGTCTCTGTTGCTGAATGAGCTAGGACGCTATTCAACTATAATCTAGGAGAGACTCAATAACTTCATGTAGGAACACCGTTACTTTGTCTCCTAACTCATTTTCCTAACAAGACAACCTCAATGATAAGACGCACACTGTTTTCAATGCATTTCTTGCTAAAAGAGCTAAGATCGTAATTGTCTCTGTTGCTGAATGAGCTAGGACGCTATTCAACTCTAATCTAGGAGAGACTCACTAACTTCATGTAGGAACACCGTTACTTTGTCTCCTAACTCATTTTCCTAACAAGACAACCTCAATGATAAGACGCACACTGTTTTCAATGCATTTCTTGCTAAAAGAGCTAAGATCGTGATTGTCTCTGTTGCTGAATGAGCTAGGTTGCTATTCAACTCTAATCTAAGAGAGACTCACTAACTTCATGTAGAAACACCGTTACCTTGTCTCCTAACTCATTTTCCTAACAAGACAACCTCAATGATAAGACGCACACTGTTTTCCATGCATTTCTTGCTAAAAGAGCTAAGATCGTGATTATCTCTGTTGCTGAATGAGCTAGGAGGCTTTTAAACTCCGATCTAAAAGAGACACACTAACTTCATGTAGAAACACCGTTATTTTGTCTCCTAACTCATTTTCCTAACAAGACAACCTCAATGATAAGACGCACACTGTTTTCCATGCATTTCTTACTAAAAGAGATAAGATCATGATTATCTCTGTTGCTGAATGAGCTAGGAGGCTATTCAACTCTAATCTAAGAGAGACTCACTAACTTCATGAAGGAACACCGTTACTTTGTCTCCTAACTCATTTTCCTAACAAGACAACCTCAATGATAAGACGCACACTGTTTTTCATGCATTTCTTGCTAAAAGTGCTAAGATCGTGATTATCTCTGTTGCTGAATGAGCTAGGAGGCTATTAAACTCCGATCTAAAAGAGACACACTAACTTCATGTAGCAACACCGTTATTTTGTCTCCTTACTCATTTTCCTAACAAGACAACCTCAATGATAAGACGCACACTGTTCTCCATGCATTTCTTGCTAAAAGTGCTAAGATCGTGATTATCTCTGTTGCTGAATGAGATAGGAGGCTTTTCAACTCTAATCTAAGAGAGACTCACTAACTTCATGTAGGAACACCGTTACTTTGTCTCCTAACTCATTTTCCTAACAAGACAACCTCAATGATAAGACGCACACTGTTTTCCATACATTTCTTGCTAAAAGAGCTAAGATCGTGATTATCTTTGTTGCTGAATGAGCTAGGAGGCTATTAAACTCCGATCTAAGAGAGACACACTAACTTCATGTAG
The DNA here is from genome assembly GCF_040894005.1 of Engystomops pustulosus. NCBI lineage: Eukaryota > Metazoa > Chordata > Amphibia > Anura > Leptodactylidae > Engystomops > Engystomops pustulosus. Next base: position 126,661,035 of record NC_092417.1, on the reverse strand, counting down.
AAACACCGTTATTTTGTCTCCTAACTCATTTTCCTAACAAGACAACCTCAATGATAAGACACACACTGTTTTCCATGCATTTCTTGCTAAAAGTGCTAAGATCGTGATTATCTCTGTTGCTAAATGAGATAGGAGGCTATTCAACTCTAATCTAAGAGAGACTCACTAACTTCATGTAGGAACACCGTTACTTTGTCTGCTAACTCATTTTCCTAACAAGACAACCTCAATGATAAGACGCACACTGTTTTCCATGCATTTCTTGCTAGAAGAGCTATGATCGTGA